>NC_071387.1:121722338-121778985 GCF_022682495.2 Desmodus rotundus
CTTCGCCAAGGAGGAGGTGCGTGAGCTACAACTTTGAGACTAGTGTGAGCGCTGCGCACGTTTGGGTTGGAGCATTGCAGGGGTGTAGTGTGTGCGAAGTGTATGTTTTAAGGAGCGAGCCAGCTTTGAGGGCATGAGGTAGACCGAAGAGTGTTGGGCAACACCGAGACCAGTACACCAGGGGTCGTTCCGTGGAGGCCATTCCGACTGCGGAGGCTGGGGCTGGGGCTGAGTGTGTGCGATGGTCTGTGTAGACTGGGCAGGCGGCTTCCCAGAGCCTAAGATGATCGGCTCAACTTTTGGAGGGAGGGTTCCAGGAGCCCGCAAAAACCTCAAGAGCTGCCACCCGGACTACCAGCCCAGCCAGAGGAGCGCGCCGGGGCAGGAATTGTGTTGACAAGACTGGGGGGTTAGTCTAGAAGGGACCGTCTCTCATCTAGAAGTCCTCTATTTTACAAATGTGGAAACTGAGGCGGAGGGAATTGGATGAGTTGGCAGGAGTAAACATCAAGGTGCTGACCGGTTGCACTAGAGCCCGGGCTTCCCACTGCATCGGCTCTTACGGAGAGCTTTTTCTGTTCTCCCACTCTGCCTCCTGGGGTGAAATGGAGTGAATAAAGAGGACCCAGAAATGAGAGGGAGCTGACTATGCTTTTTCTGTCTGCAGAGAGATCTAACATCCTTTTAGATGTCCTAAGGACTTAAAGTAGTCCACCTTAGTATGTTAGTAGTTGTCTAACCACTCATAAATCACATCTCAGATACCGACATTCCTAAAGATTTATTGCATTATTAAAATTTCATCCTAGCCCTGGCTGGCGTGGCTCAGTGGACTGAGTGCCACCCTACGAACCGAAAGGTCGCCGGTTTGATTCCCAGTCAGGGCACAGGCCTGGGTTGCAGGCCAGGTGCCCAGTTGGGGGCATGTGAGAGGTAACTGATTGATGTATCTCTCACACACCGATGTTTCTTTCCCTCTCTCTAAAAATAAATAAATAAAATATTAAAAAATTTCACCCTAGGTAACCCAAACCAGCTGTTTACTAGTCACAGTGAATAAGAGAGTTTGATTGGATGGGTCTGTTAGCCAGTAAACCAAGTCTGGGATGCTATGCAGCTCAGCTGGCTGACCTGGACTGGATTCCTTTGAGCCCTTGGAAGAGCCAGCTACTCCTTGGATTTATTGGTGCAGATCTGCCCCTATCTGGACAGACACAACCCCACCTCCTGTTTCTCCTCATAAATATCACTCTCCCTCTTCCCCCTCCCCCCCATACACATAAGACTGTGTTTTAGATTCTGGGAGATATGCTAAGCTTTCAGAATAAATCTAGCCCTTCCATCATAGTAGATTGCCTTTCATACATGCAGTGATGTTACTGACCCAGGAAAGCAGTGTGCTTTTGGGTGTATTTTTTTAGGATTTTGTTTATTTTTAGAGAGAAGGGAAGGGGAGGGAGAAAGAGAGGGGGAGAAACATCAATGTGTGGTTGCCTCTCATGCGTCCCTTACTGAGGACCTTGCCTGCAACTCAGGCATGTGCCCTGACTGGGAACCGAACTGGTAACCCTTTGGTTCACAGGCCCATGCCCAATCCACTGAGGTACACCAGCCATGGCTTGGGTGTATTTTTCATAAGACTGTAAAGAGTTTGTGCTGAATTGTCCCTACATTAACTAGTTGCATGCTTTTGTGAGACAGATGATCATTGGCAGGGCCGCTATCCATCTCACCTGTCAAACTGAAGTGATACTTTTTTTTTTTTTGAGTTTATACTCTTGAGCTACAAATCCCCCGGAGGCTCTGGCCTGCTGAGATATGAAGAATTTAGCAGCGTTTCTGTACGGAGTTAGTGCTAAAAGGGCTTCAAGTGGAAAAACCTCCTACTACTCCCTGAAAGTAAAGGCCCCATCGACCAGGAGTTCACACTGTATTTCTCCCAAAAAATGCATATGCTAAGCCACTGGGGGGTGGGGGGGTGGGGGGGATAGAGCTGAGCCAGAACTGAGGAGCTATATAGGAGAAAATCTCCAGCAAGGTTGGGGAAAATAGGTCACAGTGGCTAGGCAGTGAGGTCACAGAGGTTTGTCTGCCCCAGACTCCATGGGGGAGGGCCTAGGAGGCAGAGGGGCCCCAGAGGTCCCCAAGCCCAGGCAGGGGACATGGTGTGGGAAAGGCAGCAGGGACTGGGCCCAAGATGGGTGCCAAGGGGCTCGGAGAGATGAGGACAGGAGCAGGGAGGGGGCAGTCAGGATGGTGAGGAGAAGCCTGAGACAGAAGCTGCAAAAATTCGCAGGGCTGTGCGGATGGGAGGAGAGGCTCAGGGTGAGGGGTGGAGGCCAGGCAAGGGAAGGGCAAGAGGATAGCAAGATATCTGGGGAAGGATTACTTGGAGAAGTTGGACCAAGGAACAAGGTAGACAGGGAGGGGTGACCCATGGACCTAGAGAGAAAGATGGGAGGATTTGACAGCACTAAGCTGGGAGACAGAGCTATGAGCCTCCAGGATAGTAGTTAATGAAAGACAGACTGAGAGGAGGAAGAAAAAGAGATGATTCTCATCGAACCCCTGGCTCCTTTCTTCTCGGGTAGGTGAAGCGGAGCTGCCCTTCATGTGGCCCAGAGCCTGGGGGTGAAGAGAAGAAGGGGAGAGGGAACCCTATTTCTGTTCAGTTGTTCCCCCCAGAGCTGGTGAGTCCTTGGGGTGGGGGAAATATTAAGAACAAAGGACTAGGGGCCAGACCACTGAGGGGTCCCCAGTGACCCCCCCCATCCCTCCTCCCCCCACAGGTGGAACACATCATCTCATTTCTTCCAGTAAGAGATGTAGTCGCCCTAGGCCAGACCTGCCACTACTTCCACGAAGTGTGCGATGCTGAGGGCGTATGGAGACGCATCTGTCGCAGGCTCAGCCCTCGCCTCCGAGAGCAGGGTTCTGGGGTCCGGCCTTGGAAGAGAGCTGCCATTCTTAACTGTACAGCTTCTCCAAAACCTCCAGTTCTCTTTGCGTCTGTCCTACCTTATTCTGGGGCCCCTCCTGTTCCATAAAGTTGCCTGATGACCTCAGCATTCCCAGCCAACCTTCCAGGGCCCCTTTCTCTGGAAGAAACTTACTAGATTAAGACATGCCATTGAGTAATTCAAGTCTCTAGAGCCACCTTCTGATGGCTCTAGATGTCCCACCCAGAGCCCTCATTACTAGCCTCCCTGCCAGGTCTCCTTCCATATTCAAACTGTCTCCCAAATTTTACCCTAAAGACATCTTCCACTCCCCAAACCTCAGATTTGCCCCTCCTGTAAACCAGGATTTCTCAACATTGTCACTACTGAAATTTTGGACCAAATAATTCTTTAAAGTGGGGGGCTGTGCATTATAGGATGTTTAGCAGTGTTCTTGGGCTCTACCCTCAGCACCTCCCTCAGTTATGACAACCAATGTCCCCTGACGGATAAAATCTCCCCCAGATTGAAAAATGTGCTGTAAACTCTCCTCCCTTCCTAGGGAGCTCCTACCTTCTCATTTCATCTCACATACGGATTAAAGGAGATCCACATAGCAGACCAGAATTGGGGGTGAAGGGGGATTGCTGGTCTTTCTGAGCATTCCTTTTCACTCCTCTCTCTTCTTCACTCTTCTACTTCTTTTCTATATATTACTATATTTCCCTTAATGTCTCTGATGCAAGTTTGAACCAAAGAAGTGCTCAATTTAGGAGCATTTTTATGGCCCTGGGCTAAGGTGGGCCAGAAACATTCAGGAATAATAGAGAATGTCCTCTAAGTTTTCCATATGTCCTTTGGAAGGGGTCTGTTTCCCAGTCCTGGGGGCGGAGAGGAGCTAAATACCAGGGTGTCTAAGAAATCTTGTTTGCCCAAGCTCTGATTCATCTCCCTTATGTCATCCCAACCCCTTGAACTCTTCATATCCTTCCTGTCTCCAGACACAAAAGGCCTGTATTTCCAGGCATTTGGGGGCCGACGCCGCTGTCTCAACAAGAGTGTAGCCCCTCTGCTAGCCCATGGCTACCGCCGCTTCTTGCCCACCAAGGACCACGTCTTCATTCTTGACTATGCGGGGACTCTCTTCTTCCTCAAAAATGCCTTGGTCTCCTCCACGCTTGGTCAGATCCAGTGGAAGCGTGCCTGCCGCTATGTTGTGCTGTGTCGAGGAGCCAAGGATGTGAGTAACAGATCTCTGCAGCTAAGAACCCACTCAACCTCCGGGGACCCAGTGCCCGCCCCAAATTGCCTTCCCATAACCAGAACCGGAAAGCAAGTCCCCGTTTCCCAGCTCTGTACCCAAGTGTCTCATCTCCCACCCCAGCCTCATCCCACTCCAAGCCTTAGATCCCAGACACCTTTGTCTTTTCCTACAGTTTGCCTCAGATCCAAGATGTGATACAGTTTACCGTAAATACCTCTATGTACTGGCTACTCGGGAGCAGCTGGAAGCGGTGGGCACAACCGGCAGCCAGGCCTGTGACTGTGTCGAGGTCTACCTGCAGTCCAGTGGGCAGCGGGTCTTCAAGATGACCTTCCACCACTCCATGAGCTTTAAACAGATTGTGCTCGTTGGTCAGGAGACTCAGCGGGCTCTACTGCTCCTCACAGGTATGGCTTCAAGCAGTGGTTTGCAAATCATTTTTTGCAAATTGTTGTCTGCAGATTCTTCAGGACCCACTGCAGGGGTCCCGAAGTAGGGGAGCAGGGAGGCCTCTCACGCAGGGTCCTGCAGGCCATCTCAAACCAAATAGCTCTGCATGTGTCTGTTCCTAGTCTCAGATTATGCGTATTTCATATGAGTAAAGGGCCCTGCTTCAAATTCTAATCTCCCCAACCTCCATGCCAGGCATCTCATACCCCAAACTGACCCCTTATTTTCTCAATGTTTCCTGTACTTGACCACACTCTCAAGCCTGAGACCTTCTGGACTTCTTAATGCTTAATGCAGGCCTCTGAATCCCCAGACATAATTCCCAACATTCAGACTGGATTCTGCCCAATCTAGTAGGTGTTCTCTCCACTGAAGGACTACCTGATTTATTTTGGGTGGTAAGGGGCTGGAATATGGGAAACCTGAGGTCACACTTTCCCTATTTCATCCCTACCCTTTTGCTACCAACCCCCCTCTAGGGCAGTAAACATCTCATACTGTGTGGCTTAGGGGAGTCTCTTGGAAAGTTAATGTGGATATTGGAGGGTCCCTTCCTGCATGTAATCATCTGTTCCCCACCCCCCAGAGGAAGGAAAGATCTACTCTCTGGTAGTGAATGAAACTCAGCTGGACCAACCACGCTCCTACACAGTACAGCTGGCCCTGAGGAAGGTGTCCCGTTGCCTGCCTCACCTGCGTGTGGCCTGCATGGCTTCCAACCAGAGCAGTACTCTTTACATTACTGGTAAGAACCACCTCCCTTCTGCTCCAGACCCCAACCTTGGACAGGTCTTCCAGATACAGACACCACCCCCCCAATCCCTATTCCAGCTCTGGGGTGGACACCTAGGGTATCCTAGTAAAAAGATGCTGTTTAGATTCCCAGACATCATAGCTGGTGTGTTGTCAGTGGGTGTGAGACTCCTTGGATCTTGTAGTTTTCATCCAACATGAGGCCTTACCCTAGGAAATGGGTGCCCAAAGCTGCTGAGCTGAGGACACCCAACCCCACCCCCCAGACCAGGGGGGAGTATATTTTGAGGTGCATACCCCAGGGGTGTATCGTGATCTCTTTGGGACTCTTCAAGCCTTTGACCCCCTGGACCAGCAGATGCCACTTGCTCTCTCACTGCCTGCCAAGGTAGGATCCTGGGGGGATGGGGCAGAACAAAATTGGAGGGGCTTTAGGGGTCAAAAGGTTCTGAGGGTCTGAAATGTGAGCAGGAATCAAATGATTGATCAGGGAGGGACAGGGGGCCCAGAGAGAGGGGTGACATAGAGGGCAAGGCCAAAAGAGATCATCCAGGGTTAGCAGGCTAGTAGTTGGGAGGTTTTAGGGTTCAGAGTTCTTCTGGAGGGAACTGAATGCCCGTCTCTTCTCTCTCTTACCCCCTAGGTCCTATTCTGTGCTCTTGGCTACAATCACCTTGGTTTGGTGGATGAATTTGGCCGAATCTTTATGCAGGGAAATAACAGATATGGGCAGCTGGGAACAGGGGACAAAATGGACCGAGGGGAACCCACACAGGTGAGACTGTTTCCCAGCAATTTTCATCCTGATCCCCTTCCTCCAATTTCCTGACCCTTTCCTCTCCACTTTTCCAATTTCCATAGAATCCACTTCCTACTCCCTAGGAGGTTAAGCTAAACAGTATTTTCGTGTCTTCACCCAGGGTTGACACTAGGAGGTTTGTTCTGTGCAGTGCATGCTATAAGTGCAATAGGAATTTAGTGAAGCAGGAAGAATAGGTGGCCTGCAGTAGCAAGAAGAGGTGAGACGTAAGCTGCGCCTAGTGGGTTAGATAGGATTCAGGTGGGGATAGGGAGAGGCATCTGTGTCATGGGGACTAGGACAAAGCTTGCACATGTCTGGGATGGTGAAAAGACTGGCCTGATCAGAGGAAAGAGAGCATTTTGTAAATAGGTAGTATGAGGTGGTGTAGGTGGGTGTGAGCTTGGAGAAGTACAGACATGGCAAAGAGTCATTTGGGGTTCTGGAGCAGGAGAGGGCAACCCACAAAGATGACTGAGAACAGGCCAACTGGCTGGAGTGCACAGGAGGCTGTGAATGAGAAGCCCCTGGAGGCTGTTGAGTAGCAGCAGCACTGGAAACAAGGGCCCGGGACTGGTACAGTGGCAGCGGGAATGGAAAGAAATGGATATGTGAGAAGTTTTGAAAGAAAAGGAACAGGCCCTGGAAACTGATTAGATGTGAGCAAAGGGGTGTAGGACAAAGGTGGCTCTGACAATAGTTCCCTTGAAGAAAGATGGTATCAGCAGCAAATGTGTGAGTTAGCGACTCTGCTTTGAGGAAAGAGCTTGAATATGGGACATTTTTGCAGAGAGAGTAGAACAGTAAAGTGGGAATATCTCACTGGCAATTTGGTCCCAAGTTGGAACAAGGTTGAAATGACAAAAGCAGAGATGGAGGAGCAAACCTGGGTAGGAGCCGCCATCGTAGGCAGAGGGAATGGAAAAGTTGTCACTGGCACAGGAGGCGCGCTCTCAAATGCCACGTCCTAGAAGTTGCAAACAGGAGGAAGTGATGAATGGTGACAGTGATAATGTAGGAATATACTTTTCTGACATGGAAAATTGATCATGCCATATTTTTAGATGAAAAATATGTGTGAAATGGTTTACATAGTATGATCTCATTTTTGTTTTAAGAGACAACTTCCAATTGACCTTTGAATAATACAGGGGTTAGAGACACCAGCCCATCACATAGTCAAAAATCCATGTATAACTTAAGTTGGCCCTCCACATATTTGGATTTCCAACCATGGATTAAAAATACAAAAATACTAAAAATTAGACCCTCAAACAACAGAGGTTTGACCTGCAGAGGCCCTCTTACACACAGATTTTTAAAATCCACATATAAATGGACCTGAGCTTTAAATCTGGGTGTGAGTGGACCTGTGCAGTTCACGCCTGTGTTCATTGGCCAGCTGTACACATGTGTATAGACAGCACTGAAAAAGAATATCCAGCAAGATGCTAATAGTGGGTGGTGGGATTTCCCGTGATTTTTCAATTAATTTTTGCTTGCCAATATCTTATGTTTCTATAATGACTGTGAATTATTTATCTATATCTTCAAAATTAAAGCACTCATAGTGTCAGGAGAAAACATTCAGGAGAGGCCCTGGGATTTGGCTGTTGGGAGGTGCAGTGCATTTGGAGAACGTGTCAGTAAGCACAGTAGGGAGAAAAGCCGGATCACGGGAAGGCTCAGGAAAGGCTGTGTGGAGAGCAAGAATGTGGTCAGTCTCAGACGGGTCATGTAACCAGTTCTTCTGCCTAAAAAACAGAATCAGAAGGAAATGTGTTTTCAAAATAGGGTGGCCTATTTTTCAAAATAGGATAATATGAACAACTGAAAATGATAGAGAGGGAAGTCCTTCCTGGAGGTTAACCTGGAATTGCAAAGGAGAGATTGTGTCTTTAAGCCTGGGGAAGGGGAAGTGTATTCCTCAACCTGAGGCTGGAGGGCAGGATGAGAGGCTGGGCTGGCTGAGGCCTGTGGTATGAGAATGAGAGAAGACTACAGGCCCTGGCCTCAGGCAAATAACCTTTTTTCTGGGAAGCAAAGATGAGGAACCAACAAAAGTGCTAGACCCTATGTGGTGAGACTGTTTGGGGCTGCAAGAGAGCCACTGAGATTGCAAGAGAGCCACTGAGATTGCTGCGGTCTTCACTCAGCAGGGCAGACCATCTGGGGAAGGTGTGCTGGGTGCTATTTCTTCCTCTCCCAGTTTCCCTAGATTCTGCCCTGAGCCTTCCTGTCACCCTTCTCTGACCCGGGCCCCCAGTGCTCTGATGCTCCCCCCTTAGGAGCCCTGGCCCTGTGTCCTCAGGTGCTTTATCTGCAACACCCCATTGCCCTGTGGTGTGGCCTCAACCACTCCTTGGTGCTGAGCCAGGGCTCGGACTTCAGCAAGGAGCTGCTGGGCTGTGGCTGTGGGGCTGGAGGCCGCCTCCCCGGATGGCCTAAGGGGAGTGCCTCCTTCGTCAAACTCCATGTGAAGGTCAGAGTGAGCAGGATTAGGTGATCGGGCAACCAGAGAGGGCAGGTAGTCCACAGGATTGTAGCTGGGACTCCTTCAGGGACCCTGGGGCCCCATTTCCCCAGCACCACCCACCTACCTTTTCTGCCCGGCACCATGGCTCCTGGCTCTTTTCCTTAGCAGATCCTGCTTGCCCTCGCTGACCTCATATAACCTTGGGGCTCAGCCAGCCAGCTTACTCACTGGCTCAGGGCTGGTCTGAGGGGGAGGGATGCAACAGCTGAGGCTTGGTGGGAACCCCTCAGTAAAGGCCCCAGTCAATCACACCCCTTCTTTCCTCCCAGGTCCCTTTGTGTGCCTGCTCCCTCTGCTCCACCAGAGAGTGTCTCTACATGCTGTCCAGCCATGACATTGAACACCATCCTGCCTATCGAGACCTGCCAGCCAGCAAAGTGGTGGGGACCCCTGAGCCCAACCCACGGGCTGGAGTACTCCAGGACCCTGGGGGGACAGCCTGGGCCTGTAAGGAGTACCTCAACCAGATCCACAGTTGTTCCACATTGCAGGACCGCATGGCAAAGATGAAGCAGATCGTGGGCTGGATGCCTTTAATGGCTGCACAGAAGGATTTCTTTTGGGAAGCCCTGGACTTGCTACAGAACGCTGCTGGAGGGGTTGGCCAAGGCCCCCCCAACCCCTGAGAGTTGAGCACTCCTCCTAGTCTCTCCCCTGGAGGGATAGTCTGGCTATGGGCCAACTGCTAAGGAGAGATGGAGTGGTAGCAAGGAACACTGTGCCCGGGGAGGGGAGCACAGTGGGGTCGGGGCTGCTGGGCATACCAGGGTGGGGAGGGAACTGTTTTGTAAAATGTTCAGGGGGCTGCCCAGGAAGGGGCCCCCAGCCTCACTATCATGGACAAGAGATTTGATGGACAAGTAGAATAAAAGGCTGAAATAAGGCCCAGTTTGGAACCCTGGGGCCTGGGAGGACAATGGGGCAGGGGTGGGGTACCCGATGCCTGGCTCAGAGGGTGAGGGAGGGCAGGAGCATGGACAGGGGTAGGCAGAGCAGAAGCTGCTCAAGCTTCCAGGCCCTGCAGAGCTGACAGCACCTTTGTCCTTCAGTTTGCTTCCCCGGCCCCCCCCCCCCCCCCCCCCCGGGTCTGCTCTCAAGGCCCGACCCAGTCTTCCTGACTGGAAATCCTAGCCCCACCTTCTGGAACAACTCAGTCAACACGTGCTACTGAGTGCCCCCACTTGGGTCCTCTTATTCTCCTCCAGAGGAAGCCACGTCTGACTTCAGAAAGTGTTCTCTCCATTTTCCTTCATCCCTGTGAAGTCAATCCATCCTTTCTGCTTTCTGTTTACCATCCAGGTCTGGTCTCACATGTCCTTTTCCCCTACTTTATACTCCATCCTCCTCTTCCTCCTGAAGGAAGACACTTGCTTTCCCTACATGCCATGCCTCCCCGCCCCACTCCTGTACCTACAGATATTTGGGAGAAAATGGATGAGCAGAGTTCTTTTCTCCTTGGCCTAGTCTGGACTGGGGGTAGAGAGAAAGCCGGAAATTTGGAGTGGAAAATAAGTTGGAGCAGGTGGTGGTCAGCAAGGGGGTGAATGCTTACAGTCTGGGAGCCCAGGAAAGGACTTCCTCTGGATGCTAAGGAAGCAGCAATAGAGAGGATCATGAGCGGACTGGAGAGTCCTCAGGAAGGACTAGACACTGTGTTCACAGGATGCTTGGGCACTGGACAGAGAGAGCTTCCAGATGGCATCACTTGATGCCTAGATTATGGCTGAGGGCCTGATGCTCCTTCCGTCCTTCATTGCTCCACCCACTACTTAGGTCTGTATTTATGTGTCCTGTACCTAGAGAGGCCCCTGGACTCACCACTGTCCCGGCTGTACTCTCCCTGTCCCGCCTTCCCCACCGCCCTCCCCACTGGCCAGTCCCCACGCCCACACACCCGAGGCTGCCTCATCTGGCACCGATTATCCCTGCTGCTGCCGCTGCTGCCGCTGCTGCTACTAAACTCAGCTGCTGCCTCTATCTTGAGGACCCCAGCGCCTCCCCCCAGCCATGCTGCCTGCTGCCACAGCCTCCCTCTTGGGGCCCCTCCTCACTGCATGGGCCCTGCTGCCTTTCGCCCAGGGCCAGACCCCGAACTACACCAGGTAGGTCTCTTGGCCCCTTCCAGTTAGAGTTTCAAAAGCCATTTTCTGAGGGGTTATGCCTGTGGATCTCGTGGATTCTTTTGCTGACACAACACTCCCAAGATCTCCCACAGCACCTACCCTTCTCTGGCCCCCAAGTCTGTCCTCCCTGCTGCAAGACCTCTGTGTCTTGCAGGACACCACTGCTCCCCACTTCTTCAACCTCTGTCCTCTGCCCTCTAAGTCTCCCCATTAACCCAGACCCTTCCTTCCCCACCCCCATGGAACCTGAGAGAGAGCCAAGACCTGAACTTGCCTGGTAGCTGGACACCTGGATTCCAGGAAGGAATTAGAGATTATGAGAGAAAGCAGGGGCAGCAAGTGGGAGACTTGGGAGTCAGACAGTCAAGTAGTTGGCTGGAACAGGAGCAGAGCAAAGGTTGGGAGCTCAGGGAGCCTGATCTCCAGGTTCAATTTCAGGGCCATCGCTGCTGCTTCTCAACACTCCACCCCCTCCCCCGCACAGCCTCGTGGCTGTGTCTACATCTGGAAGTAGTTAGGCAGCTGCTGTGGACTGCTTGGCAGTGTGAGGAGGGAGGATGAGGAAGTGGGGCTGAGGAGGATTCCGGGAATTCCTGTCGGGGTTGGGGGCTGGGACTGGGGGTTGGAGGTATAGCCAAGTTGCTGGCCCCACTATTTCCTGATCTACTGTAGTGTTTCCCACCCCAATTCTATCTTGGCTGCCTGAGGCCATCCCAGATTCCTCGGGCCTTTCTCCCTCATCCCCCAGGCTTCCCTCCGTGGCCTCCCCATCCTCATTACCCTATCCCAGTCTGTTCACTGCTTCCTCACCTATGACCCCTCTCGTGTCCTCCAGACCTGTGTTCCTGTGCGGAGGGGATGTGACTGGGGAGTCAGGTTACGTGGCAAGTGAGAGTTTTCCCAACCACTACCCCCCCAGTAAGGAGTGCATCTGGACAATAACGGTGAGAAGGCCCCTCTGGTCACTACCCCTTGTCCAAGTCTCCAAGGCCTGAATTCAGGCAGCCAAATACCTTCCCCCAGCACCCCCAGTTCTCCCTGGGGGAGTCCAAGATCCCTCCCCTCTGGTCACTGATGGCATCAGTGTCCTCCACAATACGTGGCAAGTGTCCTCACTCTTAACCTTTAATTCAAAACCTGCTACTCCAATCCCAACGTCATTCCTGCCCACTGCAATCTTCCACGGACCTCAAGTCTTGTCCTCTGCCCAAGCTACAAGCCTGATGCAGAGTCCAGGCCCTCTGCTCTGCACCCTGATGGGGTCCCTTTATGCTCAGACCCAAGTTTCTCTAGGAAATGCTTGGGGAAAGGGAAGTACCCTCTGCCTGAGTTGTTTATGACCTGACTTTGTGGGTCCCCACCGCTGTCTCTGCAATCAGGTCCCTGAAGGCCAGACTGTGTCCCTCTCCTTCCGAGTTTTTGACCTGGAACTACACCCTGCCTGCCGTTATGATGCTCTGGAGGTCTTCGCTGGGTCTGGAACTTCAGGCCAGCGACTTGGACGCTTCTGCGGGACCTTCCGGCCAGCGCCCATAGTCGCCCCTGGCAACCAGGTGACCCTGAAGATGACAGCAGATGAGGGCACTGGAGGTCGAGGCTTCCTGCTCTGGTACAGCGGGCGGGCCACCTCGGGCACTGGTGAGACCTCCCTCACCTTCGCCTTCCCCCTCGCCTGGCCCCACCCCAACACATGCCCTGCCCCCAGCCTTAACCTCCCAGGTCCCCATTGCCTCCCTTTCCCTTTTGCCTCACTAACTGCCCCTCCAGTCCCTCCTCCCCGTCTTCTCTCCCCTCTCCTGCTCCCACCCACCCCCTCTTCCAGGCCCCACCCCAGGCGCAAGGCGGAAATGGGTCACCGACCCGCGGGTGGAATGGGCGGCCTGGGGTTACTGGGACGGTGAGTAACTGCCTGCCCCCGTCCGCAATCGGGCTCCCTCTGACAGGCGTAAGGGGTACCCCCGGGAAGGGGGACAAGGTTCCTCCGACCCGGAGTTCCCTTCACCCAGCCCGGGGCTCCCGATTGCGGTCCCATCACCCTCTCCTGACGGCAGAAGTCTCCCCTAAAATGTTTAAGGCAAGGACCTCCCAAAGGGGCCTAGGAGGTTATGCCCCAATTTGAGGGACCCTCACAGCATGGGGACTCTCCAGTCTGCAAAGGGGACTTCTCTGCCTGGCGGGGGAGATGGGATCTACTAGGGGAAGAGGAACGGTGTGGCAGCGGGTCAGGGGGAGGGTCAAGAAGGGGCGTGTCTAGCCAATTCCTCCTCCCCCTTCCACAGCCAGCCTGGGCGCCAGGAGGTGCGAGACTTCCCTGAGCCTTGCTCCTCCTCTGCTAACCTACCCACCTCTTTCCTTACCCTCTTCTCGCCCCCTCATCCTGAGACCCCGACATCGACCTTCCTGCACGAGCTCCCAGTCTAGAGCTCTTCTCAAGCTGACCGAGGGTCTCCACTGCCCCCCACCCCTACTCCTCTCTCCCATCCCCAGAGCACCAATTTTGCGGGGGGCGGATGGAGAAGGCCCAGGGAACCCTGACCACACCCAACTGGCCCGAGTCTGATTACCCTCCGGGCATCAGCTGTTCCTGGCACATTATCGCACCCCCAAACCAGGTACCGCGCCCCCAAACCAGGTGCCGACCCTCCCTGCCCGAGCTGCTCTCGGGGACCTGAGCGGCATCCTCCAGCATGCAACTAGCAAGAACATCTGCTATGTCCTAAGCACTGAGCTTAGCTGGTGGGGGGGGGGGGGGAACACACCCACGACGTGCTTGCATGCAAACAAAAAATGTAAAATTACACTTGTAACCAGCGACGTATCTAATGCTGATAAACTGTGGTGGTTTGTGTGGGGGGCAGGGGAGGAGAAGGAGGAGAAGGAGGTGGAAGAGGCAGATTCTTGGTCTATTCTTTGAGAATGAGCCAGGACTTGACCTTGCCCACTATGGCAAGGGACATCACTGCAGGGTTCTGGTGTATGCGGTCCTCCAAGTTGCTGTGATATAAATGCATTAAGAGGGAGGTGCGAAGGGATGTGAGAGGAGGCTGCTGCGAGCATCCCTAAGTGGGTAGTAGGTGGAGGAGGTGAGAAGTACAGAGCAGCCTCTGTCCTCTGCCCTGCCATCAGGTGATTTCGCTGACCTTTGGAAAGTTCGACGTGGAGCCGGACACCTACTGCCGCTATGACTCAGTCAGCGTGTTCAATGGAGCAGTGAGCGATGACGCCAAGAGGCTGGGGAAGTTCTGCGGAGACACAGCCCCTGGGTGAGGGTGGGGGGGACCTGGGCGGGTGTTTGGGCCTGGTGTCTCCACCCCCCCAGGTGCCGGAGCCCAACCCTGCTGCTGTTGGGAGGGGTGGGGCTTAGCTGAAGAGGCAGAATCTGAACCCGCCAGCCCCAAACCAGTGGGTGGAGCAGGTAGGGTACCAGGCTCCCACTAGGCCTGTGGTTCGTGGATACTGAGACGAGTGGAGCCTTTGACTACGAAGTCAGGAATCTAAAGCAGCGAACCAGGGAACAGAGGTTAAAACGCCACTGGCCTGGGTAGAGGCCAGGTGCAGGCCCTTGACGCGTCCCCCAATGCCCCACCGCTGCCCGCAGTCCCATCTCCTCCGAAGGGAATGAGCTCCTCGTCCACTTCGTCTCGGACCTCAGCGTCACAGCCGATGGCTTCTCAGCCTCCTATAGGACTTTGCCACGGGGCGCCGCAAAAGAAGGGCTGGCCCGGAACCCAGGGGAGGACGCCCGGCCAAGTCCCCCACTCCTTGGCCCGGGCCCCAAGCCGGGAGCTGAGCCCAAAGTCAAGCCAGAACTCCCACCTGCGGAGAAACCAAAAGCCTCGCCTAAGGCTGAGGCAACCCCCGTGGGCTCTGGTGAGTGTGGGAAGGGGAAGGAAGGGGACACAGACTGAGGAAGGTGTATCAAAGAGTCCCTTCATGGACGCATTCATTCATTCGTACAACACTCACTGGTGTCAGCTGTGCTAATAATGGGTGCTGGGACCCAAAGCTGAACAGAACTCTGAACAAATTCAAATCAATGAGGCTGTTATAGGGAAAGTAGTCCTTCCTACTTGCTGGGTAGGTAACCCTCCACAAACAATGCCACCTCCCACTCCTAGATACACCCGGTGTCACCTGCCCAAAGCAGTGCCGGCGGACAGGCACCTTGCAGAGCAACTTCTGTATCAGCAACCTGGGTAAGAAGTCTCATTCACATGCTCTGCTCTTCTAGCTCCTCTAATTTCCCTTCCAGTCCCCAAAGTGCCCCTCCTCTGGTTCCAGCCCTTCCCTTGCCTCCTGACTCCTGACCTCTCGCCCTCACTCTCCCACAGTGGTGACCGGAACAGTCAAGTCCATAGTTCGGGGCCCAGGGGAAGGCCTCACTGTCACTGTCAGTCTCATTGGTGCTTACAAAACCGGGGGCCTGGACCTGCCCTCTGCACCCACAGACACCTCCTTGAAGTTTTATGTGCCCTGCAAGCAGTGTCCCCCCATGAAGAAAGGTAATAGGGATGTGGGGTAGAGGGGAGGGCTGCTTGGCCTCATGGAAGTGATAAGGTGGTAAAATCTGAGGGGCTTGGATGAGAATGTACATCTACAAGGTATATGACATGATCCCTCAATCCCTCTTTCCCCTCCCCCCAGGAGCCAGTTATCTGCTGATGGGCCAGGTAGAAGAGAACAGAGGTCCCGTCCTCCCTCCAGATAGCTTCGTGGTTCTCTACCGGCCCAACCAGGACCAGATCCTCACCAACCTCAGCAAGAGGAGGTGCCCCTCCCAGCCTGTTCGGGCTGCTAGGTCCCAGGCCTGAAACCCAGGCCAGCCTCGGACCTTGGCTCTAGGGACCCATTTTTTATCCAAATAAATGTTCCTTTACTGAGGAAGGGGTCACATACCCATTTCTATGGTTTTGGTGCCCATCTTGGGGATTTATATTCATTCATTCATTAAACTTGACAGACATTTACTATATAGAATCATCTTTTAAGAGCCTAAGTTGGATCTTGTCACCCCTTTGCTCAAAACTCCCCCACAGGCAAACACACACACAATGGCAACCATTAGAGATGAGGGATATGTGAATGAGCTTGAGTGTAGTGATCTTTTCACAATGTATACAAACCATCAGGTTGTAGACCTTAAATATACGCAAGTTCTATGTTAAAGATATCTCAAAGCTGTTAAAAAAGAAACTTTATAGAAGCACTCTCCTATAGTTTTCCATCAGTCTCAGAATAAAATCCAAAGTCCTACTGTGGGCTCGAAGGCTCTAGATGATCAGCATCCTTCATCTCCCCTCCTCTCACCTCCCATGAGACCACTATTCCAGTCACACTGGCTCCTTGACCATTTCTGGCACACTGGCTTTCGCCTGTGCTCTTCCCCCTATTTGGAATTCTGTTGCATAGAGAGCTCACGGCTCAATTCCTAACTTCAGCTCAAAGTTCATTCTAGTCATTTGTTCATTCCAAATCGCATGTGCTGTTTTAGGCACCAAAAGTACAACAAAAATAAATGGAGCGGAGATAAACAGTAAAATAGACATAAGGACAAGTAACTCTATGAAGGCTATGAAGAAAACAAAAGCATGATTAGGAGGGCAGACGAGGCAAATTCTCCATTTGACAGGGTGCACAGGGAGGGCTTTGATAAGATCGACCTGGTTTTTGCTCCACTGCTAACCAATTGTGTGGCCTGGGGGTAGACCATACACCTGGCTGAAGTTTCGTTGTCTGTAAGAGTTGAAGACTTGGAGTGATTATTTAAGTGGTAGGGTTGGTCAATCTTAATTCCCTGTGCAAATGTGAGTGATTTCAGAATGCCACGCAGGAAGGAGAGAATCAGGAGAGAAACACAGGACTGAGACTGGAGTCCAACTAGTACTGCGGGCAACGGCCTGGGTTGCTGCAGAGGCTTCTAGGAGAGCCTGGGATTGAAACGGAGAAAGAAGGCTTCTTTGTGGGCTGGGATTCTAGCGATTTGGACGGTCTCAGAGCGCGGAGGAGAAATAAAGCCCGCTCTCCTGCTCGTCCGGGTCTCTCCAGGGCTGGAGTTCTGGATAGAGACACCAGTAGTTTTCTGTCGCTAGGATCCTGCCAATCCCCTCTTAAATGTACCAATCGGCTTATATTTATGGCGGAAACAAGGCCGCCCTGGCCAATGACAGGAGCCGTATGACGGAAGTGCCCAAACGGTCTTTTGGGCAGACGGCAGCCTATGTCTGGTCACAAATTTGATTGGCAGGTGCTGTCACCAGGAGGTGAACATTGTAGCACCAGCGGCGGATCGGAGGCGGAAGCCCAAAAGAGCGCGGGCCTAAGCTCAGGAAGGTGTCGGAGGCACAGAAACAGGTCTCTACGGGGCAGGCGGCGGACAGGGCAGCTCCTGAGGAGACCGTTGCGGCAGGCGGAGTCCCGCCCGAGAAAGGGGCGGAACCCCGGGTTCCCGGAAGGGGTGGGTCCTGGTGGAGCGGGGCTTCTGGAAATGTTGAGCCAGACGTGGAGATAAAGCGGGAATAGGGAGCCGCAAGGGGCGGGGTTTACCGGGTGGGCGTGACTATCAAGGTGGGGCTTGGGGCGGGGCCTAAAGGGAAGAGACACCGCTGAAAAGGGGAGGGTTTCAGAGGCCAGGGCCTGGTCTGCAGGAGCCTGATTTAGTAGATAGAGTTCCAAGGCGGTGGCGGCGGTGGTGGCATCGGTCCACAATGACCCCACAATCTCATCCATTTCCTTTCACCCCTCCCGCCTCCCAGCTCTAGACTCCAGGCCCTGTCCCCCGAGCTCAGCCCTCCGATGTCCCACCGCCCAGAGCCTGCATGCGCCGCAGGGCGCCCCAAGACCAGGAGCTGGTGGGTCCAGGAGCTCCTGGGCGGGGGTCCCGGGGCGCGCCTCCTCCCTCGGGCCCTGTTGTCCCGGTCCTCGTCTTTCCCCCGGATCTAGTATTCAGGGCGGACCAACGGAGCGGACCCAGGCAGCTGCTGACCCTCTATAACCCCACGGGAGCTGCGCTTCGCTTCCGAGGTGAAGGGATGGGCACCTCCTGTTAGGAGTCTGGGAGCTGGTGGCAGGATATTGGGGGCCTCTGTGGGCTGGACGAGTCAGATGAATATGGGCAGATGTGCGTCCTTGGTGAACTGGAAGAGTCATGTGGAGCCCTGGGAGTAGAAGGCAAGGGGACTCTAGTGTCCCTTCATGGGAAAGGCTTGTGTAGGGAGTCTGAGGCAATAGTAGGTCTCTCTGTGCCTTTATCCCCCAGTCCTGTGCACAGCACCTGCCAAATACACAGTGTTTGATGCAGAAGGATATGTGAAGCCTCAGTCCTGCATTGACATGTGAGTTGGAAGGGTGGGGAAGCCAGAAGCCGCTGCTACCTTTCTCTGAATAACTGCGCGGTGGTCTAAGGTCTCAGGCCTGTCCTCTTTAATCCCCCTCCCCCCCCACACTCCATCTGCAACCCTATGGGAAAGTTTCCTGGGAGGGTGGGGCCTGGATCCACTTGGATCACTGCCTCTCACTTGCTCTCAATGGGCCTCTCTTCTATCTTGGGACCAGTGTGATTCGCCACGTGGCTCCCATTGCCAGCCACTATGATGTCCAGGACCGCTTCCGCATTGAGCTGTCTGAGGAGGGAGCTGAGGGCCGAGTGGTGGGGCGCAAGGACATCACCGCGGTTCTGAAGGCTCCAGCCTACCCCATTGAACTTCAGGGACAGCCTGACCCAATGCCCCACCCAGGGCCTCCTTCCTGGACAGCACCACCCACAGCCAGACACCTCCCTGAGAGTGAGTTGGGGGATGGGAATTCTTGAGTTCTGTAGGGAGGGAAGACCTAGCATTATCCTAGAGGTGAGCTCAGTTGGAGTTGCAGAGAGAGGTCTTCTGATTTAGTCTTTTGCTTTTCGATGGAAACATTCCTAGAGTTGAGATTTTATATCAGGTTAGGGAATAAGCAAATTTTTCAGTTTCCCTGTTTTCTGGCTTCTATTTAGATGGAAAAGTTCTTCCTTAGCTTTAACTTCAGCACTTTCTATCATATTCCAGCTCAGTTCAGTTCCATAAGAAACCTGTACTGAGCAATTATGCCACACCAAGTTGTATGCTGGGTCTGGAAGATGGAGTTTCCTGCTGACAAATATGTACACCGAAGCCAGTAATCAGGAAGAATGAAGAGAGAGAAAAAATGCTAAGGGACCAGAGGCGAGAGGGTTTCTGTGGCTGTGGAGACAGAGGCTCCGGGAAGGAAAGGACGCTTGCAGTGTGCTCCTGGAGGGCAATAAAAAGTGTCCACACCTTCCGTCTTTAGCCTCCTCCCTGGAGGACCTTGGGTTGGGAGGAGTTGGGGCTGGAGCTTCTGACAAGCCTTGTTTCCCAGAATCCCACCCACAACTGGCCACCAGCTCCTTCTTCCTCTTCTTGCTGACGGGCATAGTCTCTGTGGCCTTCCTGCTGCTCCCACTCCAGGATGAACTCGGCAGCCAGCTGCCCCAAATCCTGCACGTCTCCCTGGGACAAAAATTGGTGGCAGCCTACATCTTGGGTAAGCGCAGTAGCGGCGAGGGAATCTGGGCTCCAGAGAAAGAGGGGTGGGGACTGGGAAGAGGGCTTCCAGAGCTCCAGTGCTGCTACTACAAACTTACTCTTTCTTTGTCCCCTCTGCAGGCCTCCTCACCATAGTCTTCCTCCGGACCTGAGTCCCCTGCTCAACCTCCACCCCTCTCCCCAGGCAGGGATGTGGACGAGAGACAGCCACTGTGATGCTCATACCTTGCCTCAACGCCTACTCCCTTATTAATGCCACTCCCTTCACCCCTGACAAAAAATACCCAGGGATTTGTATTCATTTTCCAAGTTGAATAAAATAAATTTGCAAAATTAAATGTAGGGAACATGCCCTTTCCTTGTGCTTCTTTTCCTCCAGTTCCTCCTACTCCCATCCCCAGGGAACCCAGGCCCCAGGGCCAGGGAAGAAGCCCAGTGAGGATTTGAAACACCTGGGTTCTTGTTCTGGCGCTGCACCAAAAAAACTGTGACCTTGAGCAAGTCCTGGAACTTCTCTGAGCTTCAGTTTCTACCCACTAAATGAAGGAATTGAAAAAGTTAGTTCTTGATCCCCGCACCGCCCCCTACCCCTGCCTCTTTGGCAACATTAGCTTGTTCTCTATCTAATGGACCTGCTTCTGTTTTGTTTTGTTTTGTTTATTCATTTGTTTTGATGGTTAGATTCCACACGTAAGTGAAATACAGCATTTGTCTTGGTCTTTGACTTATTTCACTTAGCATAACGCCTTCTGTGTCCGCCCGTATTTTCACAAATGGCAAGGTTTCGTTCTTTCATGACTGAGGAATACTCCGTGTGTGAGACTCGGTCTGTTGTGGCTGCTGGAAGATTATCAGTTATTCCAGCTTTACTCTGGGCGCCTTGGGAGCTGCCCCACTGCGAAGGGAGTCTTGTTCTCCCACACCTAGAGCTGGTGCCAGTGGGATGTAGCCCTGCCATTGTGCAGAAAATGGCTCTACAGCCTGTGTCAGGAAGTATGAGAGGGTTCGTACCATAGCCCAGCGAATCCCTCACCCTTCCTACTGGGCTGGCTGTGCCCAGGTCCCCAAAGTGGATTTTAGGTATCATACAGTAATGATGCTGCTGGTATCGGATGTGAAAAGGCCTGTTGCTGGTGGGATCAGGAAGGCTTTCTGGGGCACAACTGTAGGATTGCAAGGAGCTTGGGAAAACTTATTTGAGCAATTTTTTAAAGAAAACAGTACTTGCAGAAGTTCAAGTGGGTGTGTATTCGTTTTCTGTAACTATTCTAAGGATTTACCACTAATTTAGTGGCTTAAAACAACACAATTTTATTCTATAGTTCTGGGAGTCCGAAATCCAAAAAGCGTCTTCTGAGGATAAAAGCCAATGTGTCAGCAGGGCTGCCTTCCTTCTGGAGGAACCAGAAGAAGATGTTTCCTTGCCTTTTCTAGATTTTAGAGGCCATCTGCATTCCTTGGCTTGTGGCCTCTTCCTCCATCTTTCAAGCCAGGAGTGGAAATAACAAATGATTATTGTTTAAAATCACTTAAAAAAAACAAAACAAAACAAAACCTAGGATTGTAACATTTTTAAATCTCTGACACAGACCCTCTGCTTCTGTTGTCACATGTACTTTATCTGTGATCTTCCTGCCTTCTTGTACAAGGACAGTCCTTGTGTTAGTTTGCAAGGGCTGCCACAGACTGAGTGGCTTAAACAACAGAAATTCATTTCTTCACAGTTCTGGAGGCTGGAAGTCCAAGATCAAGGGGTTGGCAGGTTTAGTTTCTCCTGAACCCTCTCTCGTTGACTTGCAGACAATCACCTTCTTGCTACATCCTCCCACAGTCTTTCCTCTGTGCGTGCGCATCCCTGGTGTCTGTGTTGTTTCCCTGTCTTATAAGGACACTACTCAGATTGGAGTAGGACAGACCTTAATGGCCTCATTTTAACTTAATGACCTCTTTAAAGGCCCTATGTCCAAATACAAACATTCTGAGGTACTAGGGGTTAGAGCTTCAACATACGGGTTTGGGGGGCACATAATTCAGCCCATAATACTCCCCATCTCAAGATCCTACACTTAATAACATCTGAAAATCCTTTTTGTCACATAAGGTAACATTCATTCAGTTTTGGGGGATTAGGGCGTGGACCTCTTTGCCCAGACCGTTATTCTGTCTACTACCGGGCACAAATGGACAAGGTGAAGAATGGCTGAAAAGCCACTTTAGAAGGTTTGTTCTGTGCGTGTCAGGGAAGCAAACAGACGCGGAAGGTTCTGGTCCCAGTCCAGTCTCCTGAGATCTCACCAAGCCATGCTCAGGGGGCTAGGGAGGGAGCAGTTTCATCCTGGAACCCAAGCCATAGACTAAGGCCTTCAAGTCCCACATCCTCAGGATGTGGACAGGACTTCTCATACCATACTGGGAGTAAGAGAGGACCAAGGAGCCCGAGAGGCAAGCCCTGGGGTTTCTGCAGCTGCCCTGGAGTGACAGCCGAGGCCACAGCCTGCTGAGACCAAGATGAAAGGTAAAGTGGTACCAGCAACCCTTGTAATTCTCTGCCCTCCTGCAGCTTCCAGCTCACAGGATGAAGATTGGCCAAAGGGGACCTTGGCAGCAAGAAGTCCCAGGCTGGGCCAGTCTAATGGGGGTTTGAGCACTGCAGTCTCCCAAGGCCCCGTGCTCAGGGGGTCCTGTGTTTGGGGTTAATGCTCCATGGTCACTGTCTTTGACATTCTTAATGATTCTACCCTTTGGATTTATGTTTTGGAAGTGGTCTGATGGGACAGGGGAGCATGTGCTAGAGTTCTGCCTCCCCGGGATAGGCTCTTGACTTCTAGATTCCTGCTCCCACCAGGGGACCATCGCCACCCGCCTTCCCCAGCAGGAACCTGGGTGCAGGCACAGGGAGGGTCCAGGTCTAGGTCAGGGTCAGGCACACCTGTACCAAGTTGTGGGGCAGAACCCAGAGTGCCTATGGGGATCTGTACCCCAGTATTTCCCCATCTGAGGGATATGGACACTAAATAGCAAGTTAAAAAAAAAAACCATTATGACAGATTGGGTGACTGTGGAAGAAAGAAAATGGCTTTGGTGTTGCTTTTTGAACAAGAAGCCCTGCGTTTTTGTTTTGGCCCAGAACTTACAACACGTGTGGCCCGTCCCTGGTCCCAGGAGAAGGTACAGAGTCAGCGCCCCATCCCATGGTGGTGTTTGGAGAAAGGGCACTCCTGATTTCCTTAGACAGATTCCTTCCTTAATAACGAAACATCTCAGAATTTTCCCCATGGAAACAGCATTCCCACTTGCATCCTCTCTGGCCCCTTCTACTTAAGACCTGGGGAAGGTCTTGAGTAATGGGTGCTTGGGTGGGATGAGGGTGAAGAAGCATAAAGGTGCTTATAAACAACAGATGCCCACGTGGTTTATTGAAGTTTAAACTCCAGCCCCTCTTACCAAATACCACGTGTTGGCCATAAGGTCCCAGCCATCTCTCCCACCAAGAAAGCTCCCCAGAGCCTAGGAAACTTTCCAGAGTGGTCCCTAGGTGTGAGGGACCCAGCTCCTGAAGAGGAAGGGGCTGTGAATGATGGAGTGGATGCCATCTGATTAGCTGTATGATGGTCCCTTTTGGAAGGCACTGTTCATCTACTCCTACGCTGGAGAGCCAAGGGGTGTGTGGGTATTTTATGTTGGACCCCTAGGGACACTGGAAGAGCTAATGAAAAATCGGTCAGCAATGAGAGGTGTTGCACAGTCACCCAGAAATCGCTCAAGTGGGAAGAGCAGGAGCTCTTGGCCTGGGGCAGGGGCATGTGACCCTCCCCCCTCAGAAGTTATTATCTATGTTCCAGACATCCCCGCTGAGTGCGTTGGCGGCCCCCTGAAGCGTCCAGGTGAGCAGGGCCAGCTGGCGCCTGAAGCGGCTTTCCTGGAAGCCCAGGCCAGGCATCACCCCGGCAGAGGAGGCAGCCCCCAGGGCCCCAGAACCGCTGGAGCGCAGCAGCCGCACATGGTCTAGCAGAGCATCCAGCGTGTGATCTCCACGGCCCAGGAAGATGTGGCGGAATGGAGAGTCAGCTGGTGACACGTACTGGGACAGGAAGTAGAACTCCACCTGAGCAGAGAGGGTGATCAGGTTGAGGGTCGGGCTCTGGCCCTGAGTGAAGGCCTGAACAGCAATTCCAAACCGATATTGGAACCTAGTACCAGCTAAATGAACACAGTTGAGCAGCTTAAGTCCCACCTCCCTTTGGCTACCCAATCAGGAATGGCCTCTTTGGAAGGCACTAGTAACCTTGTAGGAATTGTCTTCCAGCTGTGTTTTGGGTTGAATTCTTTTCCTCCCTTAAACCTCAAAGTCTGCATTTAGGTCTCCCCAGCCTTCCCTTCTCACCGTTCACTTCCCTGCCTAGAACCTCAGAGAACAGTCTATGGTCCTGCTGTTCCTAACTTCCCCACACCCCAGACATTCCACCTTACCTCTGCCAATGTCCAAAGCCCCAAGTCAAAGGTCAAGGGGACAGCCCAGTCCTAATGAAGTGCCCGACTCTGTCCTCACCCTCTGACTCAGATTCTGTTTGTCTGTCCTGACATGGCCTTGCTCCTACTCCAGTTCTCCTCCCACCTTTCTGCCAGCCTCTCTATTTCCTTCAGCTCGCCTCTGTGGGCAGGCCCAAGGTTTAACTTCTACCTTCTGCTCTTCTCTTTACCTACAGTCCAATGGTTTTCAAATCTGGCTGCATATTAGAATCACTAGGGGAAGATATTTAAGATATTACCACTGCCTCAGCACCACCCAGCAAAATCAGTCTCCAAGGGTGGTCTCACACCCTCATATCTTCTTAAGGCCTCATTCATACAAAAGCCCATCCATGTTCTTAACTTCAACCAGGACCTTGTGGGGACAGCTGGCAATTCTACTTGATAAATCATTTACTAGAACCCTGCCCCCCAGCCTTCTGGGCCTCCTCACTGGGGTAGGGGGCACCTGGACACAGCTTCACACATGTGGGCACCAACATCTCCCAAAACTTGACCCTTGCACCCACACTCCCTCGTGAACACCATGGTCTCCCTCAGATGCCAGGCTCTCAGCCTCAAAGGTGAGCGTGAGTGGGTGAGCACAGACTTTGGAGTCAGACTGCCCGGTTTCTACTACTTACTGAGATCTCGGATACATTACTTAGCCCATCGGAGCCTCGGTTTCTGTGTACAAAACTAGCAACCTCACAGAATTTGGGGGACTCCTGAGAAAGTAAAGCCCTAGCATGTGGTAGCCCTTAACAAATGGCAACTGCTATGATTCTCGTCTTCTCTCAACACCTAGTCTGTCCATTTTACTTCCAAATGTCTCACATCGTCCAGCCGCCTCACCCACAGGTGGCATATGCTGCCCTCTGCCACCCCCACCCAGAGCTCAGTCATCACTAACATCATTCTCTCTTCAGGCCATTTACAATTCTGGCCAAATCCTTCCTAACACTCCACTTTGCTCACATCACCTCCCTGCTCAAACACCTTCCTTGATGCCCCGACCCTAAAAAATCAGTTCTCATCCTGATATTTAAGGCTCCCCCTAGTTGGTCCCTAACTCACTATCTGGTGCTCCTCTCCCCTCACAGCTTCTTCACAGGGCCTCTGTTTGGGCTCTGCTGGTCCACACACCGCTTACAAGTCAGGCCCTACTTCACTGCTTCATTCTTATTCTCAGGCTCTCCACCCTAAAACGTCCTTTACTTTCTGCACCAACTCAAGTTCTGTCTGTTGCGCAAGACCCATGTCACAGCCTAAAGCAGGGGTCAGCGAACCTTTTCTGCAAAAAGCCAGAGAGTAATTACTTTAGGCTTCTCATAATGTTTCTGTTGCAACTACTCAACTTTGCTGCTATAGCACAAAAGCAGCTGCAGACAATATGAAAACCCATGAGCATGGCTGCACTGCAATAAAACATTATCTACAAAGAGGCAGGCCAAGTTTGTCCCCCTGGCTGTAGCTTACCAACTCCTGGTCGAGAGCCAGGAAGTTCCCTGGGTCTGGCCTAGCCCTGTGTTGCAGGTTCTGAAATACTGAGTTTTTCCTTTCCAGCCTGAATCTGAATCCCTTGATCCCCTGCGCACAGATGCTTTAATCTCCTGCGGGGAAACTTCAGGGGTGAGGTAAGGGGGGAGTCTTTTTGTGTTCCTAGAGTCTGGCACAGCAGGAACTAAAGCAAGATCTGTGCGTGCGGATGAACCATGCCCAATCTCCTGTCTCACCACACGGTCACAGTCTCAGTGGAGAGGACAGAAGGAAGGGGAGACGGAGAGAACAGGAAGGGGAGAAGGAGGAAGAGGACACTGAGGAGAGAGGAGAGTGAGAGAGACCAGAAGAAAGGAGCAAGTATGAAAGAGCAAGAGGGGTGACTCTATGAACAGAAAGAAGGAATGAGTAGTGTCAAGGGAGATGGGCAGGAACCCAAGCAGGAAAAATGAATGGGGGGAAAGAACTCGAACCTGCAAGGAGTAGATTTGTTCTCCCCAAACTGCATGTGAACACTGTGGGTTCCCTGCTTACCCCATATTCAGTGAGGACAGTCCTGCTATGATTTTGCCCTATAGACTTTTCCCCACTCTTATAGTTCTTACCTATTCATTTCCTGAGACAAAGGGTTGCCACGTTGAGTTCTTGGGGTGAGGACATGGAAGGAAGAGGAGGGGTTGGAACTGGAGGTGGGGTGCAGATAGCAACGTACTAAAGCTAAGCAGGACAGATTGCTCAGGGAATAAGATCTAGTATCACTTTCAAGTGACACCTCCTCCAAGCAGCCTTTCTGGGTTTTGCGCATCTCGTTGCCAGAAGGAAGAGAGCTCTCTGTGCTCTGAATTTAAGACTTTTGCATCTCCAGTGCCATAACCCTGTGACTCTTGTACGGTAGGCCATTGTGAGCTTGCCTTTTCTATCCAGGGTGGTGGGGAAGCAGTGTGGGGGACTCTGTGTGTGTGTGTTGGGGGGCAGTGCCCCAGTCCTGACATGCTGGCCAGGTGACTGTTGCGAAGAGACTGGCCCTCCTGGTCCGTTTCAACACTTTGCCGGGCCTGCCTCGGTGGTCACTCCAGCCTGGCCTGTGAGCAGTGTGCGTCCAGGACTGGAAGTGACCCAGGACAGCGATCAAGAGAACATAGAGAGGTCAAGGAGCAGAGAGGAAGGAGCTCGCACTGAGAGGTTGGGGATGGGGGAAGGGTAGAGGCAGGACCTCACCCGCATGATGCGAACGTTGTACATGCGCATCAGCCTCTCATCGCTGCCCTCTGAGCTGTAGATCTCCTTCCGCAGCTTCTCCGCCGCCCGGATGTAATCTCCCCGAGCAGAGTACACCCACTGGAGCGTCAGTCCGCGGGCCTGAGGGCAGAGGCGTGGGTTGGGGTGGGCTGCAGGAGCCAGGACCAGGCCTAGGATTGAGGTCAAAGGGCTGGGGGCCGGGCTGAGTCTGACAGGAGAGAGGTGGTATAGGGGGACAGAATGCTGGGGCGGAATGAAGGGAGAGGGAAGACCTGTGTGGTTGCGGGTGCGGAGGTAAATTCGGGGGGCTTGGGAGGGGCTTAGGTGACTGGGGCAGGAGTAAAGGGGCCAGGTTGCCAGAGAGGACCTAGCCTCACCCCTCCCAGGAGAGTGGGGGTGGGAGGGACCAGACAGCCTGGCCTGGGCAGCACTTTAAGGGGATATAGTGACCCCCAACCCTAGAAGCCATGAGCGGGGTTGGCAGCTTGGACCTTGAGGTCCCCAGAGAACTCGTTGAGGCTTCCGATGTGCCTGAGGACCACCTCCCCGTAGCGGCCAAAGTCGAGGGGCAGCAGGTGATCGTGACTGAGCCGGATGAGGAGTAGCCCTGCAAGCTGGGCCACAGCCTGGGCCACGGCTGGCAGGCGGCCCCGCAGCGCCTTGTGCAGGTTCTCATACGTGTCGTCCTTCGTGTGCAGAAACGGGTATGCCTGGCCTTCCTGCAGGGACAGAGGGTGCTGGCGCAGGGGCATGGTGCCGACAGGCTGAGGGGCTGCTGCTCTTGGGCAGGGCCAGGGAGTCTCACCTCCACAAAGGAGAACTCGATGGCAGGAACCCCCGCAAAAGCAGTGAAGGAATAGGCACTGCTGTCCATCGGCAGTGGCTGGATCCTGGGGTTGGGCGGCAGTTAGAGCGCTCTGTGGGTTCAGGCTCCTCCCACATCACCCCCAGTTTCCCTCCCTCCCACCTTGTCCTAACTTACACCTCTGCATCCCAGCTCTGATTGTTGAACAGCACCTGCTCGTAAAGGGTCTGCCCGCTGTGGTTAGGAGAGTCCACCTGAGGGCAGGGTTGGGGACAGGGTCAGGCTCCGACCGCCCCTCCACCAGCTTCCTTCCATTCCCTGCTCCTGGCTAGACTCTTGCCTGCTTTACGATGTTCTCGATGAGGCTGATCAGAAGGGGGCTGGTCTTGGCGTGGAACTTGGCATCCCCTGCAGAGAAGAAGGCCAAGGTCAGGGCTTGATCCCAAGGGCAGGGGTGCACCTGAGGGGGTCCAGATGGTGGCATTGCCCCTGCTCACCTAGTACGGCGTTGTCCAGGCTCACATAGACCACGGCTTTCAGGTGCAGCAGGCTGAGGTAGCCCTGTGGGTTAGGCAAATGGAGTATGAAGCCCCTCCCTACATCTCCCCACTGCCTACCTACCTCCCCAGGACCCCACATTACCTCCAGCCACTCTGTGGAGCCTACACTCCCAAAGTCTCCTCCATCCCAGCTGATGAAGAGAAGACTTCTTCGAGGCCGGAAGCCTAGGGACAAAGCAGGGGCGGTGGATAGGCTCAACTGAGGGCCAAGCAAAGACCCCCTCTTTGTCTTCCTCTGCCCTGGTCCCCTGGGGTCACTCCTTCCTTCTCATCAAGCACCCAGCCCAGCCCACCTCACCTGGGTCTAACTCCAGCAGCGATGGAGATGGCTTACACATGGGGTTTCCCATTTCACCTGCCCTCAGACCCTGGACTCTTACTACTTCCGTGTTTAGAAAAGGAAATCAGAACGCAGTCACTTTCCCAGGGCCACACATGACATGAGTGGCCAGGTTTGGAGCCCAGGTCTGAGCAGCCACACTCCAGCCTGTGCCACTGATTGCCTCTCCGCCCCATTCTGACTCAGGCCACAGCCCTGGCTGCCCGGCCCAGGCCCTGACCTTACCATTGCTCACCATGGAGGAGAAGGTCCGCACCAGCTCCAGCAGTATGGCGGTCCCCACAGCAGACTTGGCTGCTCCAGGGCCCCACGCATCCCTCTGGGCCCCGATGACAACGTAGTGATCTGGGGGAGGGGGTGTTTGGGTCCACCTGTTACACTGGCAGCACCCAGAGGCTTCTCCCTCCACCCTGGAAGGGTAGGCGCTCACAGGACCTCACCAGCATTTCTCCAGGCCCTCAACCGGTCTCTGTTTCAGCTGCTCACCCCCTGCTGTGACTAAAGAGAGTGCCCCTCCTCCCTTTGGCCCTGCCTGGATGATCTGTTACTTCAGCGGGGTGCCTAGGGTCATTCCTAACTCCCTTACCTCCCAGGCCTGCCATGTCTTGCTGTTTGCCAGGTGTTCCTCTTTTAAATCTCTCTACCCTTTCTCTACCCCTGCTCCAACCACCAGCATCCTCACCCGAGCCTCATCACAGGATTCCCTGCGCCACTCCGTCAGTGCTTATAGGTACCACACTCTTCTTCCACGGTTGTTCTTGTGACCCCATTCTTCAGCTCAAGAACCACTTTGATTCCCCACTGCCATCCACATCTATGCTTGCAAGGCTCATCTACGTGATCCGACCTCCCTTTCATGCTATAACATCACCCAGCTTATGCTTGTTCACCTCCAATGCTAGACAAATCACGACTGCAAAACGGCCCATTCTGTTTCTGACCATGTTGGACTTTGAAGTCTCACTACTACCCTCCACAGTCCCAGTTCAGCCCCAACTTGCCAGACTCCCTCCCCGCTAACCCTTGCCATACCTTCCACTTCAGTCAAAGCCACCTCCCTCCTCTGGGCCCCATCTCTCATCAGGGTTTATAAGCAGCTCCCCTCCCACAGGCTGGGCAAGCAAACACACCTGGCTCTGATCGGCCCTCCATGCAGCCAAAGATGTTGCTGATGGGAGTGGAAGCCCTGTGGTTGTAGACCCCTAGGAGCAGGCCTGGCCCGGGGCCCAGGCGATAAGGGGAGCCTGGGAGCCGCCCCTGCCATTCCTGTGGGGCCACAGGCCCGCCAATCTTCCTGGAGAGGTGTGGGGCAGAGAGGGTTGGGAGATGCAGACAGGCTCAGGCTGTAGAAGAGCCCAAAGCCCACTCTTCGCTTTCTCTTCCTCCCGCCATCTGGCTCCTGCTGTCTCCCTCTGCACCCTGCCTGAGGGGGCAGTGTGGTCAGGGCTGCCCTGGGCAGTGGTGCAGGCTGCATCCGGCTCCAGGGTGCCGGGTGAGGTGGGTGTGACATCAGCAGGAGCTCCACTCACCAAACGGCAGGCTTTGGCAAGAGGCTGTGCCCCTCAGGAGAGCCACCTTTTTCTAGTTCACCCAAAGGCAACTCGCAGACTTGCCTCCTCTCCTGGTCCCCACACGCCCCTCACCTCAGCAGGAGGGAGGCAGTGTCCGCACTGATGGGCTGGGCTGGGATGCTCGGAAGGCCTGAGGACTGGACTGGTGGGAACTGGGTTTGGTTGAAGGAAGGGAAGCCAGGTGTGTAGGGGTCCCCAGTTCCCAGGTGCACCTGTGGGGTGAGGGGTGTCCACTCTGAAACTGTGGGCTAGGCTCTCAAACAGTGTGCCAGCCTCATCCCAGGCCAGAAGGGGCAGTCCCGGGGCCTTAGGAAAGCACTGCTAGCTTCCCCCCAGACTTACATGTCCGTACACAGCCCGGTCGCTGGACAGGCCTGGCTTGTGTGGGTTCTGGGAGAAGTCAGCTGGGTCGGGGTATATGAGAACTCCTTGCGCCCCAAAGTCCTGGGCACTGGCCACCTAGGAAAGGAAGGGGCTAAAGGGCTCTTTCTCCCAGAGAAAACATTTATAAGGGCAGGGAAAGCAAGTAAAAGTGCAATGACACGCCCTTCGATCTGCAGGTGTAGATCCAGAGAGGCTGTGGGCACCACCGGGCCCGCATCTTCACGCCCTCCCACAGTTCCTTGGCAGCCTCAGACCCCGCAGTACCCAGTATTTCCCATGTCTCTGTGCCCCGTTCAGGACCTCCTGATTTTGTTCGCCGCCAACGCTGCCTTACCTCCCACTTGGTTCTTTCTTTTCTCCCTCTAACACCCTTCCTAGACGCTTCCCACGTGCCACTCTCCGATCTTGGGGTTCCCTAGCCTGCACCCTCCCCGCTGCGCTCCATTCTCCCCTCTCCCACCCCCATCCAGGGACCCTCACCTTCTGGGCAAAGCTGATCACCCCCAAGCGCACCAGCAGGAGGCGCCCTGCCGGCTCCACACCCTGGGCCCGCAGGTGCTGCAAGTCCTCAGACCGCCCGTAGTGGGCGTACACCAGCTCTCCCTGAAGATAGGAAGGTCGGTCAGGCGTGCTCAAGGCATTCCTTCTCAGCCAAGAAGGAAAGGGGGCGTGGCAGGAGGCGCTCACCGTGGCGTTGCCCGTGGCGCTGTAGGGACAGTAGACGTCGGGGTCCTCCAGCGGCAGCTGCTCCCCGGGCCTCCCGGCCTCATCGACCCAGTGCAGGGTGTTGGGATGAGCCCTGAGGAGCGGGGATAGTGAACCACCCGCACCCCACGCGCCCCGCCCCTCGATCCTCACGCACTCACCGGTCTGGGAACTGCAGCCCCACGTAGTGTGTGTCTGTCCACACGTGGTCCATCTTCTGGCGAGAGAACTCAGCGCGGATGTCCTGAGCCAGGGCGGCCATCCCGGCTGAGCCGGCAACCCTTTCCCGAAGGCTGGTTTGCCTGAGCGGGGAGAGGTGGAATTGGTTGGTGCACGGGAGGGGAGAAGGGCCAGGACTTCTGGGCTCCTGGAGGAGACGCGGCGGGTGAGGGGGAAGGATGCCAGATAAGTGGAATGACCCTGGGTCCTGGGCTGTGAGGGGCTCCCAAGCCATCACCATCCATCCCATCACCACCAGGGCTGTGACCTGTCGTCTCTAAGGTCTCCTTATGTTTAAAACATTAACTGCCAATAGCTAGGGGTCCTGTCCACCATTCCTTAGGTTCTTCCTGGCTCGCGCTGAACTTCAAGCTACTTCCTCTGTCACACATAAGCACTCTGCCCTGTGCTTTGTCCCAGGCACCAAAACACTTTTCTTCTAAAGGGCTAACTGGCAGAGACAGGACCCTCCATCTTCCCCATCCTCCACCTGGGCCTCCTGGACATCTGACACCAAGGTTCCCAGTGCAATCATGGAGTCATGGGTCTCACTGGAGACCTCACCCTCCTTCTTCCCTAGTCACCACCTACCTGTCTAGCAAGTCTATTGTCATCTGAACCCTCCCTGTTCCTCCATCTCACCCCTGCCCTCCACTGGCCTCCCTGTCAACCAGGTCCACCTGTGCTATCTCCATGGCAAGCGAACTCCTCCGTCCCCAGCATTATCACTAAATACCCTTTCTACCCCTGGCCTTGGCAGAAGCACCACTCTCCCTTGAGAAGCCAGGTCTCCTATGGGGCTCCTGATGGTGGCTCAGGTTCACATTCCACTGGGGCTTGGAGTGGAGGCACGCTCCCGGCCCCACTGTTCACATTTCTGACCTCTTCTCCTCTGGCGAAAAGCTTCCCTTTGAAGCCCGCGCCCTCAACTCGCCCATCCTCTGTTCTTCCTCGCTGCTGTTATCTTCCAGCCCAGCGATTTTCAACTGGGGTGGCACAGAATATTAGTAATTAGTTTAAGTGTTCCATGAGAGGAAAAAGGTTGAAAATCACTGTTCTAGCCAGTCACTTGTCTGCTTTCATTGAGGACTCTGGCACCTGGCTTATTATTTTCATCTTCACACCATGAGCCACTAAACTTCCGCACTGCTTCAAAATCCAGGTGGACACACACCTTAGTCTCAGCCACCACCTCTCACCTCTCACCTCTCACGAGGACTATTGCAATCCAGGGTTACAGCGGCTTTCTCAGTGCCGTTCCTGCCACCCCCCCCTCCAATCCCCATCCAGGAGCTCAACTGTCCGTTTAGAAAAGGAGCCACACACTGGATTCCTACAGAGCAGTAAGGAACAATAAACCAGATAGACACGCTGCAACACAGTAGCCCTTGAAAACACTGTTAGGTTAAAAATGTTTATCAAAATTAAAAGCACACACGAGGCCTGACTGGTGTGGCTCAGTTGGTTGGGCATCATCCTGGGAGGCAAGGGGTCCCTGACTTGCTTCCTGGTCTGCCTGGGTTTCCCCCGTTCTGGCTCACATGGGGAAGGGGGTGCGCGTCAGCTGATTGATGTTTCTCTGTCTCATGGACGTTTCTCTCCCCCTCTTTCTCCTTCCCACCCTCTCTCTCTAGAATGAATCAATACAATCTTTTAAACATAAATAAATAAAAGCACACACTAGAGGTGGCTATATCTGAACACTAACTCTTAGAGTGATATTTTTTATTTTTACTTTCTTTGTATTTTTTCACGTTGCTTACATTTTAAAATAATAAATGTATAGCATTTTATACAAACATTGGAAAAACCTACACATGCACATAAAACATGACATATATGACAAAGCTACATGTGTGTTTAAAGGCACACATCAAGCACATTGGATGAGCTACTTTTGAGAGAGCGGCGTGGGGAGGAGCACTCAGGGACAGGGAGGCAAATGAAACAGGAAAGCCCTCTCACCCTTGGTGACCAGTAAGGATACCGGGCTACGGGCTCAGGGGCATGATGAACTCCATTCTTTGCACCTGACCTTAAAAAGGTCCCTCACCCCAAATCTGATCATGATACTCTATCGTTTGAAGCTTTTTAGTTCTCACTTATTCCTCTTAGAATAAAATCCAAAGAAGTTCATGTAGCCCATCAGGCTCTTTTCGCCTGATCCACATCCACCTCAAAAGCCACATGGACTTTCTTTCACTTTCTCCACCAGGCCGCCACCTTCCTGGCTCAGACCCTTGCATGGGATATTCTTTGGCCTAAAATCCTTTCCACCTTCTCTTTGCCTGGTGACCAACTCACCCCTCAGCAGCTCCAACTTGTCACTTCTCCAAGGAAGTTTTCCCTGACCCCCAAACTAAATTAGGATCCCTGCGTTCTAGTCATTCCTCACGTCTTTACTTTTCCTTCCAAGCCACGATCCCAGTAATACTTGTGCAGTCATGAGTGTGATTGTAACTTCAGTATTGATTTCCTCTAATAGACTATAAGCTCCATGAGGGCAAGATCCAGACTGTTCTGTTCTCTGCTGTATCGCCTCCAGCTACTCAGCCCAGAGCCTGCCACATAATAGATGCTCAAAATATTTGTTGGATAAATGAATCAATGGCCTCATCAGTGTCACCTCCAGTCCAGCCACCCACTTCCTTGGCCACACCTGGGATCTTGTCATTACCTAGAACTCCATCTCCAGAATATTTATCCATTGAGGATTTACTTACTAAGTACCGGGCACTGTGGGAGGGGCTGGAGACTCCAAGAAAATTAGGACAGAGTTTATCAGATAAATCTTAAAATCTCCAGAATCCTACTCTCCTCTCTGACTAGAGTTTTACAGGTTCCAGCTTACTCCACTGCCCTCACTATACCTGCTCTTCAGCCTTACTGAGTATGCCAGACTGTCCAGTTTCTCCAAGCCTATCATCAGCTCCTGGTTTCCCTTCCCTTCCCCATCCAAACCAGAGTCACTTCACTGCTTGCTACCCTCTTGCCTCCTTGCCCTTTGACGGCATCCACTGGGTGACACCTCACCCCTAGACCTGTCAAACCATCCACCTGCTCAGCCCGTACCTATCCTGCCAAGTGTGACTCAAGAAGATGAAAAAAAAAAAAACCCTCATGTTGTTGATGTCACAGATTTTAGGTCTCTTAGCAAGGCAGATACAGCGATGTCGAGAGTGATCATGTTTAGTCCTGGCTGGTGTGGCTCAGTGGATTGAGCGCCACCCTGTGAACCAAAGGGTCTGCGGTTCGATTCCATGTCAGGGCACATGCCTGGGTTGCAGGTCGGGTCCCCAGTAGCTGGCACACAAGAGGCAACCACACATTGATGTTTCTGTCCTTCTCTTTCTCCCTCCCTTCCCCTCTCTAAAAATAAATAAATAAATAAATAAATAAATAAACCTTAAAAAAAGAGAGTGATCACGTTTAGTGTTGCTCTCATGAAGAAAAGGCAATATGTTAATACAAATTACTACATAAACATGGTAAGAACAATTAAATGATCATCTCCATACATTCTGAAAAAATATTAGAAGGAAATTCCATAACTGTTCCTCCTTTCCTGATCATTAAAAATAAAACAAAAAATAAATTCCAGCCCTGGCCAGTATGGGCTCAGTTGGCTGAAGCATCATCCCATAAGCCCAAAGGTTGCAGGTTCGATTCCTGATCACAGCACATACCTAAGTTGTGGGGTAGGTTCCTGGTTGGGATGAGAGGCAGCTGATCAATGTTTCTCTTCCTCTCTCTTTCCCTCTCTTCCCCCTCTCTAAAATCAATAAGCATGCCCTCTGGTGGTGGGGGGGAACCCCACAAAACTCCCAGTAAGCTAGGAGTAGAAGGAAACTTCCTTAATTTGCTTTTAAAAAGCTTTCCAGAGTCTGCAGCAAAGTTCACCCCCCATAACAAAGTATTATGAAAACATTCCTGTGACAGTCAAGAAATAGGTAAGGATATCTACTGTCATCGTCACCTAAACGCATGTCCTCTCCAATTCAATAAAAAATTAAAGAGAAATGAAAGGTATCAGCATTGGAGAAGAAGCTATGCATCTCTCAGTATGTATAGTTTATATGATTTTCTACTTAGAAAACCCAGGAGAAGCCACTGAAAAACTATTTCTGACCTAAAAGAGGGCTCTTGGTGGCCTGACCTCTTCTGTGGACCTACCTGGCAGCTCCTCCCCAGCAAGCAAAGGTGACTTCAGCACAAGAGAAACACTGGCCTGCTTGTGCTGTGCTGTAGGCGGCACGCTCTGCATCTGTACGGCTTCTCTCATAATGTAGATGGGGGATGGTCTGCTCCCACGAATGGATTTCCTTGCTTGTTTTTCTGATCCCTGATTCTGATACCTCTTCTCAGAGCCAGCCCCCCACCCCAGCTCCCTGCTGCCACAAGTCAAAATCCAAGCTCCTTAGAGTGGCATTCAAGACTTTTCAGAACCCTCAGAACTTAAGCCCTCTGCAGGTTCATCTTGGCAACTGCCCTTCCTCCTCTCAGCTCCAATGCCTGCTGTCCTCCCCAGGCCCACTGAGCAAGGAGGCTAGGGAGGCAGGTGGAAGGACTCAGAAGGGAGACCATGATACCAGGGTCCTGGGAAAGGAGAAGAAGAGGCGGCAGCGGAGAAGATGAGGGTTTCTGAGGAATAGGATGACCCCTACCTGATGGTGTTCTCCAGATTCCCCTCCCCGAGATGCTGCAGGAACATGGCCTGGAGGTCGCTCCAGTACAATGTGCCTTGGTGGGTGTCCGGGCCTGGCTCATAGTTCACATCCTCATTGACCACCAACACGTCGTTCCCGCATGCCTGGCAGGATCCTCGGAAGGCCACATAGCCCAGAAGGAAGGCTGGCAAGTGGCAAGATGGAGATTCTCCTTGTGCCCCTCCCTGGACCCCAGAAATCTCCCCCAGCCCAGGCCCTTCAAGGTGGGGGCAGAATGACTCTCACCCCCAGTGAAGATCAGCAGGGCTGTCAGGGCCAGGTAGGCAGCACCCCTTCGTCCTGCTGCCGCCCAGAGTCCAAGGTTTTGCCGCCTAGCTTGAGTGCCCAGGGGCTCAGGGCCCCTCAGCTCCATGGCACAGAAGTGGACTGGTGGCTCAGCAACCTCCTCCCTGTCTTCCTCTTCGTCCTCTGGGCAGCCCTGCTGGGTGCCTTCCACATGCTTGTAGATGGTCTGAGAGGGTCGTGGGGACAACCTTTTCTGTGGGGAGCATGGTGGGCATGAGATTAGGGAAAGAGGTTTGGGGGGGCAGGGAGGGACCAGGCAATAATAGGGTCAGTGACTTTGGGGTACCAAATGAGCACAAGGCAAGGAAGGGGGTCCTGACAGGCAGGTTGGAGGGGAAAGATTGAGGGGGGAAGGGGAGGGGCAAGCCTTGGGGTTTGGGAGGGGCTGCAGGGCCAAGAGAGGAGGCCTAAGGTGTTTCCCGACCCCACTCAGTCTTACCGCTCCCTGGAGTAGACCCCAAAGCGGCTCCATGCTCGTGCCCCCTCCTGAGTCCTGCAGACTGTTCCCCACCCCCAATGATAAACCGTTTGTGGGAGCCCTGTCTGGGCCCCTTATCAGCCCTGGCAGGCAGCCTAAGCTCTGGCGTTTCTTGCTCCCCCCAAGGGTGGGGGCACAGCCCTGACCTCAGTCCAGCCTTCCTCACATGGCCCCGCAGCCCAGGCTAGAGGAGGAGGGGTTGTCCCCCTCCCCTGCCAACCCTTCCACAGTCCCACTCCTGCCCCATCCCTGCAAAACAATCAATTTTTGACCTTGGGACAGACTTTGGTCTCCCAGTTCCCATCAGGAGTGGGGGAGGGGTAGTGATGGCTGGGGAGGGTGTAGATATGGATGCCCCCACCCCTCTCCTGCTTCCACCCCTCCCAGTGTCCTGGGGACCCCTTCCTAGCTCCCCACCTTGAAAATCTCTGCCCCTCCTCACCTGGCTTGCAGGCCCAATGCCCAGGCCTGTATCACATTAGTTGTCCTCTCTGTGTACCAGCCTCTGTGTGCAGCTAAGCTGGAGATGCAGCAGTGGTGTGACCTGGGGGCTTGGTCTAGCTATGTGGGTGTCTTGTCGCATGAGAATCAGACTAACATTGGGTCTCAGGCTCCTACTGCTGGGGAGGGAAGGGTACGAGTTGTAGCACATGGCCAGGCAGGACGGGTGGGTGCTCCAGGGTGAGGGTCCAGGAGTCAGGGATCTGTGGGTCAAGGCCCTCAGGCAGTGGTGGAAAGAGTCCTGGCCAAAGTGTGGGCAGAGCTTTGTGACCTTGGACAATTCCTGGTCCTGTTTGGGCACTTCTGCCAGTTTCGTGACGAAAGGACTTGGACCACACGGGTTTCTACTTCTTTTGGGTCTGGGGACTCAAGGAACCATCACTGTCACAAACCGCTAAGTTTTACCCACAATTTCAGGCAGGGGGCGCAGGTCCCCAAGCCCGGCCGGGGACCCTAGGACACTCAGTTCTGGAACAGAACGGCTCAGGGGTCTTGTGTGGGGATCACCCCTAGGAAAACCCAATTCCTACCCAAGATGGATGAAAAGTTCTGATCTGCTGGGGCGCACCGGTGTCCGAGTCCCCGCCCCATTCCTGTCACCGCCAAGAGCCCCAGGACGGAAGACAGCCGCGTAGCCCAAGCTCACCTCAGTTGCAGGTCCACGAGTGCTCCAACAATGACTCTCCAGCGCCCAGCGCCCCGCCCACCCAGGCCCACCCCTAGCCCGCCCACTCCTGCCCCGCCTCTGGCCCTGCCCTGACCTCGGCCTTCCCCAAGCCGCAGCCCCTTCTCTCCTGCAACCCCTTCCCACCCCAGCTGGGCTCCTCGCTAGGCGACTTATTTTGCGGCTCTGCCGGATCCTCGCTGAGTGATCCTCGCTGGATCGCGGCACATTTCAAACTTGAGGCATGCGTAGCCCCTCCGGCTCCTCCAGGCCCACAGACCTGGCCCGGTGTCCTCCGTGGAATCACAAATGGATGCAGTGTTGCCCTTTGCTCGCCAACCCCCAGGCCCCTGCACCCACTCCCCACCCCAAGGAGGCCAAACTTTTTTTTCTTAAAACATTTTTACTCCTTTCAACCCGGAAACATCACAATCTAAGAGGACGAGAGGGGCGGGGAAAAGAAAGGGGCGATGGGGTGGGGGAGGGTTAGGGGACTTCGATCTGAACTTGGGGAGGCCCAGCCGGGGAAACCCTCTCCCCTCCCTTTTTCGTCCTCTCCCCCACTGCTGCGTGCGGGCCTGTAGGTGGGAAGGAGGAGCCCTCAAGGGCACTTCCGCTCCACGCACTGCTTCCCGCCTTCTTCGTATTCCTGCTTGGAGATCCACATCTGCTGGAAAGTGCCCTGGGTGTGGGAGAGGACACTGACGGTCAGGCAGGCCCTGGAGGGGTGGGGGGAAGCGCCTCCCCACATTCCACCTGTGCAGGCTCAGCCCCTGGAAACCCTCTTCCTGTTCCCTCCACCCCATCCCCAGGTCAACCTCCCTCCGGCAACGCCCTCCCCAACCCCAACTCCCACCCCCCATCCTCCCGACAACGCCTTCATATTCTAGGGGTGAATACCGTACTTCATATCGTTCAATCATAATGCTCATTCATTCAACAAGTATTTATTGTGCACCTGCTACCCTGGGCCAGGTGCTGTTTTTGAGCTGGGTGGTGGAACTTACAGCCCCAAGCCAGCCAACCAATACCCCAACAACTGCCCCTACCTCGAGTGCTTACACACACACACACACACACACACACACACACACTCATTCCTCCTCCACCGAGCATCCTGTCGCTCCATCTGGCCTTACAAACTGGTCACATCTTCCTTCATTAGCAAGAAAATTCTACCTTCACTATTCCTGCACCACCTCACTTGTGATGGAGTTGTCTTCATTCTGGTGCCCCACCTCCCTACTGAAACTTGCCCCTTGAGGGTCTCCTGCACTGGGTTTCTCAGACTGTCTCTTCTCTTTGATGGTTGTTCTGTCTCTGCCTGACAGTTGGTGCCTGTGTCCGTGGTTCTGTCCATTTTTCTCTCCTTGGCTCACAGAACAAGGCTTCCTGGACCAGCTCCTGTGCTCCCTGACTTTTCATGAGTTAAAATCCCACCCCGCCCCCAATTTCCCATTTCCCTTGCAGATCTCTGTGCCGAGTAACAGAGCCAAATACTCAGCTGTCTTTTGGACACCTCTTCCTGAGTGTCCCTCGAGACCTCACACTCAACACATCCACCCCTGAGTTTATCATCTTCTCCCAGGTCTGGCCCAAACCTGCTTCTATGGCCTTTCTCATCTTCTACACTAGCGCAGTCCAGTAGAGTGGCCACTAGCCACGCGTGGTTATTGAGCGCTTGAAATGTGGCTGGTCCAGACTGAGATGCACTCTGTGTAAGATACATGCTGGATATTGAAGACAAAGTCCAGAAAAAAGAATGTAAAATATCTCAATTGCTTTTATCTTGATCATACAATGAAGTATCTTGAATATATTGGATTAAATAAAATATACATTTTTTAAACTTAATTTCACCCGATTCTTTGGGCTCTTTAAATATGGCTGCTAGAAAATTTTAAATTGCTTATGTGACTCATGTTATGTTCTTATCAAACAGAGCTGCCAGGAGCTGGCACTCTGAGCCTCATCCTGGACTCCTCTATTGTATCCACTTCCTGGTCAAACTCCAGTCACAGTGGAGGCCACTGGGCCCAAGTGAGCTTGCTAAACCAGTGTTCGACTGTGTCTGCACACTGCCTTTGGCTTTGCCTGCCTCTCCCCCCGGTCCAGGCACCCTTTCTCCCTCTTTACCTCTTGCATTCTTACTCAAGTCTTCCCATCTCAGTTTCTTTTTTCTTTTTAAATTTTTTAAGACTCTATTTATTTATTTTTAGATAGAGGGGAAAGGTGGGAGAAAGAGATGGAGAGAAACATCAATGTGTGGTTGCCTCTCATGTGCCCCACACTGGGGACCTGGAGCATAACCTAGGCAGGTGCCCTGACTGGGAACTGAACCTGTGACTCTTTGGTTCACAGGCCAGTGCTCAATCCACTGAGCCACACCAGCCAGGGCCCATCTCAGTTTCAATACTCCTTACAGTCTCTTCACAACCCCTGAACTGGATCAGGTCCTTCCTTAAAGAAATACCCTTACATTCAAGGTGACTTCCTGTTTAATGATCTGGGCCTCTAAGACTTCCCCTGCTCATGGAGGCAGAGACCATGTCAGGCTGTCTGCCCACTGCCAGCACACAGGAGGCCCACAATAACTGTGCGTGACTGACATGCTCAGCCCTGAGCTAACTTCAGACTATTAGCCTCCTGCCTTTCTGACCCTTGTTTTTGTCTCCCTGAGGGCTCCCCCTCTAGCAGATGTCCTCCTTGTCCTGTCGTGCCTCTGCTGTCCCCTCTGTGTGGCTGACACCCTCCAGATGCAGTTTTCATCTCCAGCTCCCTGCTCAACACCTTACTTCTGCCCCAGCAGCAGATCCAAACTGAACTCACCACCTACAGCCCCAGAACCAGCTTGCCTACCTCCTTCTCTAACTGCCCCTTGCTCTTCACCCCTCTCTATGATTCCAGGACAATATAGTCTCCTTGTAAGGTCCCCTCACATCCAGATCACACCCAGATCCCCAAAGACGTAGTCTCAAACATGCCTATGACCGACCGTCACCTAGCCTTGCCCCAGACCTTCAGGGCCTCCTCTCTGCTGAGTACAGTGGGTACCTCACCCTGGCACATAAGGCCACCACAGTCATCCCAACCAACCTCTCCTGTTCCTCTGCTCCCTGATTTGTGACCTGATTGAACACTAACCCTTCTGGGATCACTAACTGCCCTTTCTCAAAAATAAATATTTGTTGAATGAATAAATGAGGAGGTAGACAAGGCACTGGGGCTGCCTGGGGCTGCCCCTTTCACACAGTCAGAACCAGGCCAGACCCCTTCCCACTCACCAGTGAGGCCAAGATGGAGCCTCCAATCCAGGGGCTGAATTTGCGCTCCATGGTGCTGTTGCTGGCAATGAGTTTCAGTCGCATGCTCTGCGGGGAAAGAAGGGCTGGGGGAAACAGACGCCTGGGTTCTGGGAAAGGACAGGGCTAGGGGTAGGGAAAACTGGGAAGGCACAAGGGGAGGGATCTGCTCTGGTAGCCAGAACACTAGATGTTTGGAAAAAGGAAGGACTTGGTCTTGAAGGGCTGACCCAGGACTGGAGTCCAGGGCCCTAGCTGGGGGTAGGCTCCTACCGGTGGGGTCTTCTGGGACAGCTCTCGATTGAGCCTGTCAGTGAAGCCCTGAAGCAGTGTGTTCCCACCAGTGACAATGACACTGCCATATAGACCCTGAGAGCAGGGAGGAGGAGTAAGCAGACAAGCAACAGCCCTTCCTTATCTCCCCTCTTCTCCTAGGCCCCTTTGCCCAGCCGCAGGCTCCGGCCTCACCGGGCGAATGTCGATGTCACACATGCCAATGCTGGTGGTCACCACATGGCCCACGCCTAACATGGTGTTCCCTGAGAGGCCCTGCAGAAAAAGGTTACCCTGGTTTTGGGCCTTCCGCCCCCTCTACCCAGGCTCCTATGACCCTTCCCAGCCTCTCCCACACCTTTGCCTCCAGGGACCCTAGCCAGCCCCACCACAGTGCCCTCCAGCCTGCCCAACCTTGACATTGGAGGGATCAAACAGGCCCTCAGGGATGCGGAGCCGCTCAGCGCCATAGTCTGTGTTGTAGCCATTGGGCATCTCATAATGCACTGTGGGCATTTGTGCAGCCACCCTGCCCGGGAAGGAGCAAGACTTTGTCTGGGGTACTCATCAAGGACCAGAGGTCCCCCACGAGCCTCAGGCCCTCTTTCCTACATGCTCCCCCCAGCTGTAGGCCCCACTCACTGTTCGTCGTAGGGAGAGTCTGAGACCTGCAGCACAGAGGCCTGGAAGTCCTGGATCACCTCCTGAGAACCCAGGGAGGTGGTGAGGGTCAGCTACCCTCCTCAGCCCTCCTCCCCAACCCACTTGCAGGGCCTCTGTCCCTTCCCTTCCATTCATGGTGGGGGACTAGCAGCTAAGGAGGAGTGTTTCGGCGGACTTTCTTCAGTGCCTCACATTGCACATGTAGTTATGCCAAGACTTGGAAACCTGGGGTAGCTTCTCCTTCTTCTTCCAGTTTGGGGGGGCGCCCTCTCGTACGGGCTCCTGTGGGGGCACAGCCTATGAGCACCCTTCCTCATCCCACACTTGCCCAGCCCACCCTGACCACACCTGCATTCCTAGCATTTGCTGGCTCTGCAGCTAACAGGCACTAGACTCTATGCTATGTGGCCCACAGGAGATGTTTCTCTCCTTCCCCGTGAGAGGAGGGATAATGAGGAGAGCCACGCTTGCAATGTGTACAGCTAATCTGAAAGGCCTGGGTCAGAGAAAGCTGGAAGAATAGGAAATACAGTAGGAAACCAGAACCTTAAGGAAACAGCCTTTACTGAGCCACGTTCCATGGGGCGGTCCAGGGAAGACCCTTGCATGCAATATCTCATTTGACACAGCAGCCTAATGCACTGTTATTCCACTTTACAAGGGAAGAAAATGAGGCTTGGGAAACTTCAGTCTCATGCTTTACCTCACACAGCTCTTACATGGTAGAAGCAGACCTTGAACCTGAGTCTTTTGGACCCTAGAACTCACCAAATGGCCCTTCATATCCTGCTACCAGCTGGCTGTGTGACCTAGGCCACATCCCTCAGCCTGTCTGGATCTCTGATGCCTTGATTGTAAGTTGAGAAACTGGACCCAGTGTCCTCTGGGGGCCCTGCTGTTCCCCGTTCTTATATCTACTGAGTCAGTGGGCTGACAGTCATAAGGTGAGTGCCCAAGATGCCCCAGAGGCCCCACCTTGGCTGCAATCATGTAAGGTGGGATGATGTCAATGGCCATTTCTTGGAAGAGCTCCCGGCACTGCATGGAGATGAAGTCCCCTGCCAGGGGTGATTTGACGATGCCTAGAATGGGAGGGGGTGTCAGGGTCTGGTCTCCCAAGGCACCCCCAACCTTGGCTGAAGCCCCACCTTGCTGCAGGACGTAGCCATCATGCACTGGAATGGCTGTGGTGTGGGTGGCCCCACTGTCCAGCACCAGGCCTGTGGAGCGTCCATTTGCAAAGCTGGCATGGGATGGGTAGGTCAAAGAGACAGCAGCAGCAGATGCAGGGGCAAGGATCCAGGTCTGATCTGGTCACTCTCTGCTATCCTGAGGTCCAGCCCATTCCCAGTCTGCAGATTTCTCCTGGTTCGTGACCCATTTGCTGGAGGAAAGCTCCTGAGACCCCTGTCACTTTTTCCCTCTAAATCACAACATCTTCCCCTGTATTCCTTCCTTCTGAGCTCCCAGCCTCTCTTTAGTCTTGGTTTTATGTCCTATGGGCTCCTTGAAATTAGAGGCCATATTGCCCCAGTGCCTAGCAAGGCAGATCCTTAAATAAACAAATAAATGCTGATTAGCTGTTTGGGAAGGAAACTCCTCTTTGTCAGATACCCATCCTTTCTCTCTCTAGCCCCAGCCCCTTCTGGTTGAACTCTCTCCCTCTCTCTCTGCTCAATCCGATGGAGAAATGGGAAGTGACTGCTGAGCTGGCCACCTCAGGGTCCAAGGCTTTTAGCCCACAGGGGCTCTCTGTACGAATGGGGCCCATGGGAGTACCTGCCCCTCCAGGACTTTATCTCCATAGAATCAAGCCCAACCCCCCAGCTCAGCACAACACACACCCACCCCAGCCCTCCACCCAGGCAGAACAGCTCAACCCAGAGGATACGCAGTAAGCACAGCTGTCTTGCATAAGAAGAAGGCAGGAATGTTGTACTGCTCGAACATCAGCTCCGTCAGCTTCTCCCGCTTGGCCCGCGTGTTCCACTGTGGAGAAAGTGCAGGAGGGGAGGATTCAGGAATGGAGAGGCACAGACCCATGCACATCCACACAATTTTGACTGGGAACACAGGTCAGTCCCCTTGACCCACATAGATCTTTAGAATGTGAGAACTATAAAGAACTTTGAAGATCACAGTTCAAACACAGCTGAAGAAGAAAAAACTCAGAGAAAGATAGTGACTTGCCCAAGGTCACACAGAAAGCTCTTAGTAGAGCTAGGACTAGAATCATAGTCTCTTGACTCCTGGCCCAGTGTTCTTTATTGTACAGTATACACACTTCAGGCTCCTCCCAGCCTCCAATACATATCTCTTCTTCTCCCATTCTAATCATTTCAGAGGCAAGAGAGCTGGAGATATTTCTGAGTAAAAATGATGGATTGAATACAAACATCTATTTTATTCCCTTCCAGGATTCCAGCAAAACTAAAATAAAGGGGCAATTTAAAAAGACATAAACCCACAAAAACCCAACAAACACATGAAAAGATGCTCAGCACTAATGGCAATTAGGGTAATGCAAATCAAAAGCACAGTGAGATACCACTTCACACCTACTATGATGGCAATGATAATTTGGGGGGAAAAAAGAAAATAACAAGTGTTGGAAAAACGTGGAGAAATTAAAACCATTGTTTATTGCTAGTAGGAAAGTAAAATGGTTCAGCCACTGTGGAAAACAATCGGCAGTTCCTCAAAAATTTAAATATTGAATTACCATATGACCCAGCAATTCCACTCTTAGTTATATACCCCAAAGAATTAAAAATATGTACTCAAACAAATCTTCACAACTGTTCACAGCAGCACTAACAGCAATGGATAAATAGAAAAACATTATGGTATATCCATACAATGAAATATTAGTTATAATAAAAACTAAAGTACTGATATATACTACAACATGGATGAATCTCAGAAACATTATGCTAAGAATACAGACTCAAAAAGTCACATATTGTATGATTCCATTCCTATGAGAAATCTAGAATAGATACACCCTAGATACAGAAAGCAATTGACGGTTGCCAAGGGCTGGAGGCAGGGGTAGTGGAGAGAAACTGCCGTATGAAAATGGATCTTCTTTTGGGATGATGAAAATGTTTTGGAACTAGATAGAGATGATGGCTCCACAACATTGTGAATGTATTAAATTGTTAACATTAAAAAGGTTAATGTTATGTCATGTGATTTTTATCAGAGCAGGACACCCTCAAAGATTGGGAATAATAAGAAAAGAGAAAACAGTAACCTCTTGTCCAAGGATGGAAATCAGATAGGTGAGTGGTAATGGATTTAACAGATCCAAGAATGATGACTGATAAGCCAGTAGTGAGAAAAAAAAAAAAAAAACCCAGGAACAACCTGTGTTAAATTGCAGAATCGGAATCCTTACAGGGCTCAGGAATTGGTAGTTTCAGGTATCTCTGGAAGTGGAGGTGAAGAGAAAGCTAAAATAAGATTGTTTAAAGCTATGCAAGTAACAGATCCCTAAACTCTCTCTCCAATTCCGTGTCACTAAGCTATTGCCCATCCTAACCTCAGCAACAAAGCAAAACAAAAACCCTGGATGTTTACTCTGAACAGAGTAAAACTGCAGAGCTCTGAACTGGTGCAACACTTGATGCAGTTGGGAGTGAGGACACTACACTTAAAGCAGGGGAATTAAGTGACGCCAGGCACAGGGAATGCAGAGAACATCAGCCCTATTCTCTCACTTGGTTCTCCGAATGGGGGTGGCCAGGCCTGTCTCTAGGGTGGAAAACTTCCCTGTGGGTTACATCAAAGATCAAAAGATTCCAATTATCAGAGCCTGCCTGACAAACATCCTGGTCAGCTCAACCTCTAGCAAAGATCATAGTCAACGTGTCTCCCACCCACACAGCTTCCTATTCAGCTTTTTCAGTCCCCCATCTTAATCATAAGCAGACAACCAAGAATTTACATAAATCTAAGAAAATCCATTATAATGAGATAGAGACTTCCAAAAAGGGCAGGGGAAAAAACAGAGTTTATGCAGGGGCATGAAAATTTTCAATATTATAAAAATTTTCAAAAATTTATAATATTCTTATCAGGTAACAGATGATATTGCACCCGTGAGACAAGAATAGGATGCTCCAAAAAAATGACATTTGTATAACAAAAAAAGAGCTCCTGAAAATTAAAAATACAGGAGCAGAAATGAAAAACTCAATAAAAGGGTTAAAAATAAAACTGAGGGAATATCTTGGAAATGGAGGGGAAAATATAGCAGTGGAAAATATACAAAAATTAGAGAACTAGTTCAAGAGGTATAAAATCCAAATAATATTTCCCAAAAGAGAGAGCAAAGAAAATTGAGATAAATAAATAATTTAAGTTATTAAATTGAATAATTACTGAATTTTTGTTCACTGTTGAAAGACATAGGTTTCTAGATTGAAGGGACCCACTGAATGTCTACAGCAGTGATTTTCAACCTTTTTCATCTCATGGCACACACAAACTAATTACTAAAATTCTGCAGCACACCAAAAAAACCCACATAATTTTTGCTGATCTAACAAAAAAAATAGGTATAACTTTTATTTATTCACACCGGGTGGCTATTGCTGTGTTGGCTGTTGTCATTATTTTTAAATTTGACAATCTAAGAGAAAAGAGGTTGGTGACCCTGAACTGAATAGTCAGGTATTGCGTGTTTTAACAATTCCTGTGGCACACTGGTTGAAAAACGCTGATCTAGAGCAATGGATGAAAGTAAACCAATATAATAGTGTGAAATTATAGAAAACTGAGGACAAAGTGAAAATTCTATAAACTTTCAGAAAAAAATACATCCAAGGATCAGAATTTAGATATTTTCTGCCTTCTTGATGGCAACAGTAGATGCTGGAAGACAATGGAGAAACGCTGTCAAGATTATGGAGAGAAGTGATTTCCAATTTGCAGTGTTATACCTAGCTAAGCTAGCAATACAAGGCCAGACATGCAAGGTCTCAAAAAGTTTACTTCCTGTGACTTTTCTAGGATAATTACTGAAGGATGTGCTCCATGAAAATAATGGAGGAACTCAAGAAAAGGAGTCATGAGATCCAGGAAACAGTCCTTTTAACATAGGACGGAAGTGAACAGATTCCCTATGATGATGGTGAAGGGAGATGTCAGGATGAGCGCTATGTTCTCTGTGTAGAAGGCAACCAGTCCAAAGTGGAGCAAATAAGTGGGTTCTTGGAGAGGGTATTTTCAAGAAGATGAAATTGATAGAATGCCTAAGGAGATTAAAGTTCTGAGAAAAATGTAAACAACTGATGAGCATAGGGTCATAATATAAGCAGATAGAAGACTATGCAAAATAAAAATCAAGACAATTTTTAGTTCTAGGGAAAACAAAATGTTGTGCAGTAAAGAAAAAGTAACCAGAGCTTACTGCCTGGCTCAACCCTGATTAGCGTAAATAATAAAGCAGTGTGAATGCTGAATATTGATCTTAGAAAAACCTAAAATACAACTGTACTTGAAAGTGGGAGTAAGAAATATGCATAGTGTGGGCTGGGGAAGGAAAGAGAGCTAAATGCTCATTTTCCATAGTTGGAAATCCATAGCTAATGCCTAAAACTTAAAAAGCAATTTAGGCCTGTTATTTAGAGATATGAAAGAAAATGACAAAAATAAACTAAAAGAGAGAAAAGCAGTTGCCTCTGGAAAAGGGGAAATGGAAGAAGGAGGGTATGAATGGCAGTTTTTTCCTTAACATACTTTATAAGGAAAATTGATTCTTTATATGTATACATAATATTGTCAGAATTTTAAGTTAAAAGGTCAAAAAAGGATTTCACCATTAAAAAAAAACAAGTGGATAAGGCTGACTGGGTGAGGGGTGAGTAGATAGAGTAGGAGGAGAGACAGGGATGGAGACTGAACCAGTGAGGAAGGAAAGTGGTTGAAGAGGATGTGGTTGGAAGGAAAGTCTGAAAAGAGGTGGAGTGACTGATGGCAGGGGCTTGAGGAGAGAGGTGAATTGTGGACTCCAGGGTTGCCCTAGGGGCTGGGTGAGGCACTTACCGGGGCCTCGGACATGAGCACTGGGTGCAGGTTTGGCTCGGACTTGACGTGTTTGCTGTAGGTGTGATCCAGGATGGCGCGGAAGCACTCCCAGTCCTCGACTGGGGCCAGGAGACCAGCGGGAAGAGATGATAGTGGGCAGGAAGGGGTCCAGAGAAGGGAAGAAAAGTAAGGGGAAAGACCAAGTCCGGGGGAGGGAAAGTGAGAACAGCTCCAGTGGAAATTCCCCCTTCCCAGATATCTGGCGAGGTCCCTGGGCTGGGAACTGGGCAGCTGTGGGAAGCAGTAAGGGGATCTCTGGGACTTGGGTAGCTGCAAGGAAAACTCCATGAGTGTGGGGTGCCGTGTCCCGGGCTGTGGGTTGGGCTCCAGGTCTGTGTCAGGAGGCAGTGGGTGGGGGCCCCTTACTCATGCCATTTTTGAGAGGTGACATGACCTCCGCTCCATCCCGAGGCACATGCAGGGCGTTGGTGTCGATGTGAAAGATCTTCCCTTTCTTCTCTTTCTCTCCCTCCAACTCCAGCCCGCCCCCCTCCTCCGCAGCCAGCAGCCCCACTGTGGTAGGGAAATCAGCCTGGAGGGGTGAATCGTCAGGGAGAGGAGTCAACCTCTTGCCCCAGGCCAAGCCCTTGGCAGGGCCCTCAGCCCGCCCCTGGGTTTACTCCCATATTCCCGCTTAGCAGAGCTTCTCTCTGGGCTGTGAAAGCCCAGCGTTTCTGAGAAGGCGGGAGGGGAGCCTGGAGGCCCTAGGGTTTGGGAAGGGGACTGGAAGGCTCACCTTGGGGCAGTCCTCCCCAGCGTACCCAGCGCGGACTGAGAAGGAGCCAATGTCAAAGACCAGCGCCCCCACCTCATCTGTGCGGGGAGACAGGCGTGTGAGGGGGTCTCTCCCAAACTCTCTCCCCCTGGATAGTTCCGAGGAGAGATCAAGGCAGAGCCATAGTCTCGCCACTTTCAACACTGTCTGGGGCAGGTGGAAGCTCGGCGTGGAGTCCGGGGTCCTGGGAGTGGGGGGTCAAGCTTCCAGAGTCCCTTCTTGCCCAGTGGCCTCGTTCAGGGTCACTTTCCTTTCTGGCAAGGAAGGGGCAGGGGCCCGGACGGTGGTGGGTTGAAGGGTGGAGAGGCTGGGCCGGGCGCGCGGGAGTTGGGAAGGACCGAAGGTAGGAATGGCGCAGGACCCAACCCCGGGGCTGGCCCCGTCCGAGCGCTGAGGTGACAGGCCCCAGGTGCCCAGAGCTTGGGTCGCGCCAGTTCGGGGCGCAGGGCTGCAGGTGAGGCCGCGCCAGGCTTGGGAGCCCGAAACCGGAGGCTTGCTCACCTCCGCCGTAGACGCCCCCGCTCATAGTGCCCCCTTAGCGCTGCTGGTGGCCCGTGGGAGGCGGCGGGATCAGCACCGAGGCAGCCGGACAGCTCCCGGGATCCCGGGCGGGGCGGGGCGGGGCGGAGCGTGGGGCGACCAATCGGGAGGCCGGATCCCCCCACCCCCAAAAGCACCGCGGATTGGCTGCAAGGAGAGACAATAACCCAGCCTGGGGCCGGGGCCGCTGCTTTAAAGGGACAGACACCGCAACATCAGGTGGCGGAGAGGGGATAAGTCAGTGGTTAGCAAGGACGTTGAGACGGGGCCCTAAGTGACAGGGAGGCAGAGAACAGGAATACTCAAGAGATGGAGACATGCCCATCCGGAGACCAGGACTTTGCAGCGTGACTGCTGGGGCCCTTGATCCCTTACTTTTTAAAATGAGGTCAAGAATAAATAAAATCTTAAAAAATAATAAAAATAAAATGAGGTCAAGGAGAGGACGCCATAGCCCGGGAGCGTCGTCCATCCTCAGGCTCCTGAGAAAGGTCCTGCCATACCCATGTCTGAATGAAGTCACCGGGAGAGAAAGGGAAGGAGAGGGAGAGGTACGGGAGGGTGTGTGTCTCCATCTCCTCCATTTCTTTCTACTCTTGTCTTTCTGACGGCCCCTTTTTCCCTTTGCTGTCCCCTGAAGACTGGGTCTTATACATACACACGTGTACACACTTGTACACATTCACACGTTGTGCTCAGCTAACCTAGCTTTAGCTTCCTTTCCCTAGCCTTCTATCTTCATGGTTCTCCTCAGAAGGCATTTACCAAGTAAGCCACTAGAAGTCTCCTTAGATTGTTCCGGGCTCCTGGCATGAAGCCACCTCCACAGCAGTTTTGATAGCGAAGGTGAGGGAGGAGCTCTGACAGCCTGGCTTAGCTGTGAGACTCTTATGTGAGCATGTGTGTAGGCGTGTGCCTATCATAATGTATGTGTACCTATGTGCATGCGAATACGTGTGTGTTGGGTGTTGGGGGCACTGCCACCTATTTGTTTGAGGTTGGGAAGAGCTTTAAGATCAGAGATGGCAGAAGAAGAACATACTGTGTGATGGTAGCATGCTCCTGAAGATTCTCTGCTCACCAGATGCCCACTCTGGAAGGACCAATGGTTTCAGCTGGCTCATTGGTAACCCCCTGGCAACGTGGGTATTTTACATGCCGTGAGTTCATTCCAAGTCCGGGCCTGGCTCCCCAGACTGGAGGGGTCCAGGCTTCAGTGGGAGGGATGAGTTATAGGGGAGAGAGCCAACTCAAGAGCTAAGAAATTGAAATATTCTTGAGTGACATTAGGTCAGTCATTGGCTGCTATAAATTGAGGCCTGGATGAATTGGATAAGCCCCTTAACCTCTTGGCACTTCCATTGTTTCATCTTTCAAAATGCCGAGCTGAGGGGTAAAAGGACACTGGAGGGGAAATTGATTCTATTTACGGCCTTCATGTCTCCTTTTGTGACATTTAATGATGTTCCTTCACTTCTCCTGTAAGTTCACCTTGTCAATTCCCACTACCCCCTCCCCCACCTCACTCTGGCTCTCACATTAAGAAACTGCCCCAGTCGAAAGAAACCTTACTGATCTAATTCCTAGATTTTACAGGGATTTCCCCAGATAGAGGTGGAGCCCTGTCTTGGTTCACATAGCCAAGTGAGACAGAGCCAGGACTAGAATTCACATCTGTTATCAGCCACTTGACAGGTGACCTTGTTTCATAACACCTGTGTGTCCCTTTCTAAACTCCACTGCTCCCACCTGTAAGACAGTTGTAGGACTCAATCTGATGCCAGAATCAAGGGCCTGGCTACAACCTGGGCACATAAGACTATTCAGTAGACACTGGGTCCCAAGAAAGCCTCTGGGGAGTTTTTGAGGCTTTAATTTTATTATTCATAATTTAGAAATCTGTAGTCTATCTGGTAATGAGAAGTCCCGGTGGTAATGCTCGTGTGATGGTGGGTGGAAAAACTAGTTGGCTAACTACAGGACTAGACTTGATTTACCTCCCAGTCAACTGCGGCCAATCTTCATTTGTCATGGGATGTGACATGCTATTCTGCTGTATTACGGAAGTAGTTAAGATAACGTTTATTGACATATTTCATTCATCCATTCATTGATTTAACAAGCATCTTTTATGCCTACCATGTGCCAGGCATTGTGTGTGGCATGGGAGTACTGACGTGCGTAAGATGAATCCCTGCTCTCAGGGAGTGTGGGTGTAGTGGGAGCTCAGACACAGATGAAAGTGGGATGGAAGGAGGCTGAAAGAGGGAGGGGCCGCCTGTTTCTGAGAGTCCGGGGGGGCTTCTAGAAGTGAACTTTGAGCTGAATTGTGAAAGACAGATAGGGGTTCTCTGGTGAGCAAGGTGGTCTTCATCACAGAGAATAGCTTGTGCAAAGGTCTAGAGTCAGGAACATTTCTGGCGTATGTGAAAACGGTTAGGGGCTCGGTGTAGAAGGAGGACTGGATATGAACTGGTGGCTGAAACCACTGTCAGGGAGATTAGACTGAAAAAGTAGTAAAACAACAATTCATTCATGCCTGAACTCTATTTTTATTTAGCAAACACAAGGCATCTACTATGTGCCAGGCACTGTTATAAATGCTTTACAAATATTAAATAATTTAGTCTTCATAATGACCTGATTATTATCTACATTTTGCAGGGGAAAAAGAGGCATGAAGAGGTTAAATGACTTGCCCCAGGTCACTCGGTTGGTGACAGCTGAGATTTGACAAGTATTGATCCTGGGGAAAGTGTTGCCACGCTTCTATTCATTTCGTAGATGTTCTCTAGGTGCCTGATAGACACTGGGAATAAAATGGCTTACATAACTTGATGCAATTCTCATCGGATTTAATGTCTATCCAGGAAGGAAGGTGGATAAATAAACAGTTAATTCAATAGGGTCCTCTGGTAGTTCTCTAATTCCAGGGCTACATTCAGGTTGGCCAAATCCGAGCACCTGATAATGACATCAAAGATAGTAGGGCCAGGACCCTCAGACCCCACACACCTTGGAAATGGTTTAGCATCTTGTGACGGGCCTGCTCATTGCTTGGTGAGCTCCCCCCGCCAGCCAGCCCTTGGACAGATATTACAAGTGCCTTGGCTTCACAGGGATTCCCTTGCTAGGGGTGGCAAGTGCCCAGAAATAAATAGTCCAGTAAGGCCGCAATAGGAACGCAGCCAACATTGCAGTGGGGCACAAACGACAGTATAGTCAGTGAGACAATATTGAAACTAAGCTTGAGAAAATGACCTGAATTTTCCCAGCTAACAAGGAAAGAGAGCTGGAGTGAGGGTGGAAGGCATTCTGATTGAGTAAAGGGGATAAGACCCAGCCCGTGTAATGCAAAGAAGTTTGGTCCTTCTCATGGAATCAATGGGGAACTATCACCTGGTTTTGAGCAGCAACATTATGTTGGAATATTATATGTTCCAATCTGCATTTAAGAAATATATCTCTGGCAATGTTTTTTGGTAGGTTGATTAGAGGGGGTCTACCTTAGAGTCCAGGAAACAGACAAAAACCAGTTGGCATACAATAGAAGGGATGGATTTAAGCAATATACAAGAGGCAGCATTGACAAGATGTATCCACCAGTGACATAGACTGCTAGCTTTACATCAGTAGCCATCTTTCTTCTTTCTTTCTTAATAATGTTTTGACTGAGTATATAGCTAGAGACTACATTTCCCAGCTTTCCTTGCATCTGACCAACTTCTGAGCAGAAGTTAGTGGTGTCCTTAAAAAGGAAAGCACTTGTGCTTCCCACTCCATTCCCCTACTCAACGGATGAGATTCAAGTGTGATAGTGGAAGCTGCGTGGGCCACAGTGGATATAGAGATGGATGCTATGTGTTGAGGGTGGCAGGGATGCCCCCACAGTCCTGAAGGATCTATTTTGGGGTTGTCACTTAAGCCACTGAATTCTTGGGACTCTTATAGAAGTTCGGACTATATAACTAGTTGACCATCACTTGGATACGCACAATGAGGAAGTGAGAAGCTCCCAGGTGGATGTTGTTAACCGGTTAGAGAGATTCAGAGACAGGGTAGGGTTGGGCAGGGTGGGGTGGAAGAAGATTAACTTAGTTTTGAATATATTGAGTGTGATATGTCTGAGAGGACTGGTACGTAGTAAATGTTTTAACAACCAGCCCTTCGGGAAAGGGGAGCCCTGATGACACATTTGCTGATTCTGTGGTGTAAATATGCCCATCATGATGATGGTAAGTTACTACTATAAATATGACTTCACTGAACAAGGAGGAATGGGGAAGAGAGGTACACAATAGGACCTTGTTAGCTGGTCTGAGTTGGCACAAGCTGACTCTAGCACACTACTGTCCATGAGCATCCAGATGGAGATATTCAGTCTGCAGTTGGACATATGCCAAGTCTGCACACGAAGAGAGCTGGGCTGCAGATAGGGGTTTGAGAATTCTGAGCAATTAGGGGGTAGTTAAAGTAACAGCAATGAATAAAGTCACCAGCAAACTGCACAGAAAGTGAGAAGAGGAGGCTGAAGTCAGGGTCCTGGAAAAAGCACTGTTTACAGAATGCCCTGAGCAGAGGAAGAAGGTCAAGGAGAGGCCTGAGAAAGAATAGTCAGAGGAAGGAGGAAATGTCCCATGACCTGTCAGAGCCAGGTTCTCCACGGGTGCTCCAGGGCTTCTTCCCTCTCAGAGAAATTGATCATTCATTGGTCATCCCCTACCTCTCTGTATCCTTCACCTCCCTTACCCACCCCCACCCACCTGTCCTTCCCATTATCAGCTAAACGAGCTCTAGTAGCTCCCATTAAAACACACGAGTCTTGCTGTGCCTGGTGAGGCTCAGTGGATTTAGCACTAGCCTGTAAACCAAAGAGTTGTTGGTTTGATTCCCAGTCGGAGCACATGCCTGGGTTGTGGGCCAGGTTCTCCAGTGGGGGTTGCTCAAAAAGTGACCACTCGTTGATGTTTTTCTCCTTCTCTTTCTACCCCCTTCCCCTCTCTAAAAGTAAAATAAATAAAACATATTTTAAAAAACCCCAAAACACACATATCTTGACTCCACATTCTCCTTCCACTCATATCCCACCTTTCTACACTGCCCCCAAGCCAAGATTCCCAAAGTTTTGGCCACTTCATTTGTCTCCACTGCCTCATTTCTAACCCTCAGCCCACTCTAAGCAGAGCATCCATCGCAAATTCTCTAGCAAAGTCACCAGTGGCTTCTACTTAATCCCATGTGGACTTCCCAGTCCAGTCTTGCTTCATCTCTCTGCACCATTCAGCATAGTTTACTGTTCCCTTTTTGGAATGCTTTTTTCTTTTGGCTTCCAGAACTCACATTCTCCTGATTTTCTTCTTAGCTCTCTGGCTTCTCCTTTGGCAATTTGTCCTCCTCTGCCTGACCTCTAACGTTGGAGCTCCTCAGAGCTTGGTCTTAGGCCATCTTGTCTTTTCCCTGAACTTCCTTATGACTTCATCTGCTCTAAAATGCCACTCACCCTCAAGGCTCTAATCCAACCCAGTCTCTTCTGCTGAGCCCCAGACCTGTTTGCACAGCCACCTAATGAACATTCTTCCTTGCACCTCTCCTAGGCACCTCACCTAACACATTCCAAATTAAAACCCTTGATCCTTCCTCCCAAATGTTCTGCTGTCGGTCAGTGGCACTTCCAGGACAGCTGCTCTAATGGTTATTTCAATAGTCATCTATCATCTCTCTCCTTTGTAAACTGCAAGCTCCCTTCAGGCAGAGAGGACGCATATGTTTGGGATTGTAGTCTCAGTGCCCTGGACAGTAGGTGATAGATCTCTGGGATTCGATAAATATTTGCTAAATGAGTTAAAATAGGGAAGCATATTAACACAGAGACCAAAATGAGAGGAAACAGTGTCAGATGCCCTATAAACAAAATTGGGTTCTAGTCCTACGCTGCTAGTTTTTTAAGTGACTTCGGGGAAGTCACTGTGCCCATCTGTAGATGGAGAGGAATCTGATGTAAATTATCTGTAGGGTCCATTCTAAATTCTAACATCTCATTGACATCTATTATCTACTGCTAATAAATCAGTGAACTTGTAAGTGCACACAAATGGAATTCGTGCATAACTAAGAATGTGAGCCCTGGCTGGTGTGGCTCGGTGGATTGAGCGCTGGCCTGAGAGCCAAAGGGTGGTCAGTTCCATTCCCAGTCAGGGTGCATGCCTGGGTTGTGGGCCAGGTCCCCAGTGTGCGGCACATGAGAGGCAAGCCCACATTGATGTTGTCTCCCTCTCTTCCTCCCTCCCTTCTCCTCTAAAAGTAAATACATAAAACCTTAAAAATATTAAAAAAGAATGTGATTCTTTTGTTTTGAAAACTATTTTTAATGCCTGTAACAGAGGCTAAATGAATGTTTTGATACTTTACTTCAAAATTGCATGAGGGCTCAGAGAAGACTATTCATTGACTTGAACTTTCCAGAGCATTTTCACAGTCTGTGGGGATCTCATAACAATCCAAGGTGATTTGCAGGACAGGTAGCTGTCAACACACTCATTTTACACAGGTGGAAATAGGCCTATACTTAACATTCTCATCCCTTTACAGGGATGGACCACAGGGAGGTTCATCAGGAGGCTCGTATGGTTACCATCGCACAGTAAATTCGCTAAAGCTGCCTCGATTCATACCTCTATTCTGCAGCCCTAGGAATCTATAGTAGGAATCCACTACTATAAAATGGAACAATGCTAGTACTTGACTTCATAGTATTGTCGTAAGGATTAAATTAGTATGTAACTCAGTACATATGACATCACATTGTCATGCAGACCTGTACAGAGTTCTACAAAAGCCCACTTTTGGTGAGAAACTGCTTCAGTAAGACTCATCTGATGGCATTCCCAGGTTCTCAGGTGGCCGCAGCGTCCCCACTCATTCATTACCGCTCACGGACTTCCGGAACCGCTGCCCCTTCTCTCTGCTTCCTGGAGGCCCAACTCGGTGTGGGTTAGGATCTCTCTAGCTCTGTGCCCTGAGGAGGGGCGTGGTCTCATAGGGCGGGGGCGTGATCGAACAGAGAACTCGGGCTTTGAACTTCCCTTCCCAGTCAGGAGTCACTCAATCCGGGAG